>NC_056715.1:980567-993067 GCF_018831695.1 Puntigrus tetrazona | reverse complement strand
AGCCTCCTTGAACACAATCTATAGCCCATAAAATCCACTGCAGTTGCTTTCGGAGTACATGGGGAATTTCCTAGATTAGCAGAGCACAAGCAAACCTCTGCCACAGGAATATGACAAAGCTCCCTGCCTTTAGTTCCTGGCCCCAGTGAGAGAGTCCAAATCTTCAAACAGACACTGCGCCGCATCCGACAGAGATACTGGGAGGCGAACTGGCCTGAGCTAATTAAACTGTCATGATAAACCAGAGGAGAGCGGGAGGAAACCTCATTTTCTGTAGCAGGGGAAAGAATTTCAAAGAGTCCATGCCAAGCATGCTTAACCCTGTAATGCGCGTAAAACCACAAACAAATGCCTTCAGCTTATTTAGTTGTCCACTAAAAGTCTTCTATTCATTTGCTGTGGCTTTTTTAATTTAATGAGAACTATATTGTGAAAGCAGCTGTATGCAAGCTCTGTATCGCCTTTAATGTGAAAGAGTCGACTCTGAATCACTGAAAGGAGTCGCTTTAAAGTCAAAATTAGAATTAGCATATTCCCGCCTACTTGTTGGTCTTTTGTTGAAAATACTTCAATTCATCTACTCACTCGAGCGTTAAAAGCTCACAAACACCGCTTTTAAATGAAAAACAGAAAGGTTTGGAAACTAATCGTTGAACAAATGGGATAAATCCATAACTACGACAAAGTGTTTTTTGACTTTGTACGCATGTTTGGGACTCAAATTAAAACAAGAACCTTTCATTACCCATTTATAGGGAGTACTTTAAATAAAACAGATTTAAATTTCATGCTCATCACTTTTTAAACGTGAGATCAAGCCGGTTTTATTTAAAATGCCGTTTCGCATAAAAGAACAAACGGAATGCAAAAAAAGCAAATAGAAAAAGGATGAGAGATGCTAAGCAGTTCGCAGAGTGTCCAGCATCATTCATCCTGACTGCAAAAGCAAACCCATTTAACACCAGATATGATCTGAAATGCACATATGGTTCCTGGGTATTCTTCTGCAGAGCCTTGCCAAAGAGAACAGCTTACTAAATGCAAAAGCACAAGGGCATGAAATTTTTATGAAAGCTAATGTTGTGACTGTAAAGGTATCACAAGTGAGATAATTGCCTGCAGATCCCTTGAGATTCTCTGGGTTGCTTTCTTATGTGTTGCTATTGGGCGATAATAAATGGTATATTTCCTGCATGATCAAGTTGCACACAAGTGCTTATGCCGCCATGAGACTCAGCACTGATTCGGTTTGTACAGGAGATGTGGCGAGCGGCATGAGATTGCAACCGTGATTCTGAGATATGGACAACAAAACTGGAATTAAAAATATTCACACAGTTTATAAATATTAATGCTATGTATGCAGTGGATGTATCTAATTACAATTACATATATCTAAATATAATTATTTTCAAATTTTATCACAAATTATATTAACGTGAATAATTTACAAACGTAATAATTTTCAAAAATCATATTAATATTATCGTATATATATATATATATATATATATATATATATATATATATATATATATATATATATATATATATATATTTATATATATATTTTTTTTTTTATTATATATATATATATTTTTTTTTCTTTAAATACATTATTTTTATTATATATTAATATTATATTATTTATATTATTTTAATATTATTTAATGATCATTACTATGCATTTTCTCTTATTTAACAACATTTTTTTTATTGTAACAGTTTGGTCTATGTTATGGTTTTTGTTTCCGCGACGCTCTTGGTAAATGAGTGTGGTGAATGAGTGAATGTGACTTTATGAAAATTCGCATAAGCCTGTTTTGGTGCTAAATGTCATGTAGGTGTGAAAAGTCCTTGGAAAGTTAGCCCCATGAGTTCAACGCTCATATAAACAAACCCTTTAATGAGAATAGATGTCCAGATTCTGGTGTTCTTGTGGAAGACATGAATTGATTCACTTAGACTGAATTTATGGTCCTAGCGCACAACCTGAGCTTCTGTCTGAGGAGAGGCTAAAATATTATCATCAGTCATTCATAAAGAAGATTATTTGCTTTCATTGTTGCTCTGAAGTTACATTATAACGCTAAATAGAAGTACCCAATGTTTATATACTTATATATAGGTCAAGTTCATTACCAGACTGTTAACTGTCTGGTGTAGGTGGCAGAGAAACATCTCTGTCATTTGTGTAAGGAAGAAATGTCACATATTCATAATACATATAGAGCTGAAATACACCAAGCTCCAAAGCTATAATGTTAGAAGACAAAGAAAAACCCATTCGTTTGTATTAGTTATTTACTTTGATATACGTTGTTTAAAATATAATAATTAATTGTGGGCTGGTTGTGATGATACCGAAGCACGCGTCTTTCTGTAAAATAAATGTTTTAAATTACGCCTGAGTGTCTTTAAAAGTTTGAGGCCGCTGTAAGGACGATGTTAACGTATATAACGCGAAGTGGCGTGCTCTGCTGACTGACCAATCACGGCAGACATGGCTCACGCTCCCTGGTAGAGACCCGCAGCTGACGCAACACTGATGGTCAAAGAAGAACTGATGGTCAGTCCTGTCAGCACACTACACCTGATCCCTGGCAACTCCTATGGAGTCGCATACAAGAGCACACAGGTCTTTCACCCTGCTCTTGCGCCGCATCGGGTGGTGAGTACATCGGTGTTCTGCTATCTACGTTTATCAGCACTTTATAGCGAATCTTAGCGAGCAGAAACGCCGCGGGAATTGTTACAGTGTTGCAGCGCGTGCACCCGGAGCCTTGATATTCTTCGCCGACCGACACACTGTAACAGATCCCGAGCCGTAGGCGTATACATGTAGCGACCGAAAGAAAAATCAGCACTGTGTGTTGTCACAACAAAAGCTGTTCGTACTGCTGTCGTTAGACGCTCTCACCGCACGCCGCGTTAGTTTAGCGGCGTTTGCTGAGAAACGCGCTCTGCTTTAATTGATATTAGCCTACTTGGTAAAGAAAAGAAGGAGAATCCATCCGGGGACTTGAATCACTTCTGAGGCGAGGATCTTGCTCACTAACAATCACTCTGCTCTTACCAAGAGAGTCCAGGTGACCTTCAACTCATGTTCAATTAAACGTGTCCTTAAACATGTTATTTCAGATTCAGAACACGCTAGAACGTAAGTAAGTTGTTTTTGTTGTGTGGTAATAAACCCAGTTTATAGAGTTTATACCTTGCTCTTATCGGCTTATGTTAAAGTGTAATAGCCTTGAACAGGAGGTGGCAGCAGCGGGTGTTTTTTCAGACGGCCCTTAAATGCCACCGGTGTTTGATTTGTTCAAACTAACACGTCGGAGCTTTTGTCTTATGCTTATGGCCATATTAGTTCCGTTTTAGAGTAAGATGTAAGTTCAGCATGCACGGGATCATGATTTTGAGAAAACGAACAGAAATATTTAGTGATTGAGTTGCTACTACACTTTAAATGCAAACTGGTTCAAAAGGCTACCTGCTACTTTAAATTAATATTAATATCCATATATTAATATTTATATGCATACAAGGATAAATGATTACAAAACAGACTATAAAATTGATTTTTCTATGACGTATAAGGCATGAATATTTAGTTAATCGTCATATTTTAAAGAGTTGTCCTGTAGGTTTTAATGAAAAAAAGGTAAAATGTCTGAGACGTATATCCACATTGCCATTAAAATACTGAATAGCTCTAATTTCACTTTGCTGTTTTCTACATGCACGTAGACGCCATCTATTAGCCACCAATATAGAGGAATAACAAAGTGCAAAGTTTATGATTATGATCACAAAGTGCCCCTATTATGGGTTACGAAATTATTTTAGTCCAAAACATCGGTTGACATGCAAGGTCAAAAACACTTTAAATTTCAATTCCAACGATTCATTTTTGCAAACTCTCTTCAGTGACTCAGCATGCACTTACTAAGATCCCGCTTCTGTGACATTTTAACCAACCACATATCACCGTGGTGAAAGACAGACAGGCTGGGGCTGTTTCTGATCGGATAAAAAAGGCCCTTTGTTTGACTACAGAACCCAGGGGTTGTCACAGTTATATTTGTCAGGCTGTAAGGAATTTTTGGTATATCTCAGTAAAAAATTTAAAAATAGTAAATTAGCACCTGTGGTCCTTCTGTGTCCATTCTTCTACTATTTACCTCAAATTTCTAATTTCACTCTTAAGGTTTTCTACATGCACGACTCAGATTCATTAGCCACTAATATAGAGGAATAATAAAAGTGCAGAGTTTGAAGATTATATCAAGCAAAATGCCACTATTATGGGTTACGCAGAGTTTCATTTTAGCCTAAACACAGATTGACATGCATGGCACAAAAACACTTAAATTTCTTAATTCATTTCCAATTCAATTTCATTCACTGATTGATTAAAACAGCCATTGAGAGATTTAACGCTCCAAAGCTGCACCTAGTGGTGAAGCATAAATTAGCGTTTATTCAGATCAAGGTGATAAGACCTAACGTGGGCGGGAAGACGCTTTAATGTTTCGCCTTTGACGCCAACATCGAACGCTCGCGCCTGCTTTAAAAAAACGCCGATTCGAGTCGACTTTCGGTACTTGATTTAAATTTGTTTTTATTCACCTTGTTGCGTTAATCGCATCAAGAAATCCACAATGCTGAAGTCATTATAAAACACACCAGTTCGTGAGTGGAACAATTTGGTCATGTTGGCTGTGTAAAGACCGAACATGGAAGTGGAGGAACTCAGAAGCAATGGGCCATTGAATTAGTTAAAAATAAGGTGGGATGATGATGTGTTCTTATTCCCTCTTTGTGTTGACAGCAGTGGAAGGATGTCCGTGTGAGAGCTGAGGTCTGGCACCAGTCTTGGCTTTCAGCTCCCTCGTACACGTATCTCGCGCCAGTTTCTCTCCGCGCTAAGTCGATCGGGATGAAGCCCGCTGTGTCTCTGAACTGATCATCCCAGAGTTCTCATCACTGCATGAGCAGAGACAAGCGCACGCTTTGTGATGCTGCTGGTTTGTCATGTAATCCTATTTTTAAAGATTTGCCTTTTTTTTTGATGCTTTGAGGCCTTAAATGATGTTAAGAACCCAGATACATGTCGTGAGTTACTACATTCTGAAGCACGAAACATTCCATGGCAACACTGAGATGAGATTAAACCATATTTTCTATTCTGTTTTTATTTCCAGGAGGGTCTGGGCTCAGCTGGGAGGGCTCACAAACCACCAGTGAGACTACAAAGCGCTTCACTGACCCTCACAATCAAGATCCCGCCTGTGACATTTGGTGCAGAATCCAACCACCTATCACCGTAAGAAAGGTGACAGGCTGGGGCCGCTTGATCGATAAAAAAAAGGCCTTTGTTTGTGATAAAGTGGTATTTATTGTATTGTAAGTAATTCTTATGTATAACGGCCCTTGTAAAAAAAAAAATCTTGTTTTATTTCCTTTTTCGTGACAGAAAGCAGTTTGGAAATATAATGTAATTCTGTCTGATATCAGAAAACCTCCAGCCAGTTTACTGGAAAGCGGTGAGTGTCAATATCTTACAGCTTAGCAGTATCCTTGAAACTTAAAGATTTCATTTTTCAAAAGTGATGATCAAAGGATTCATCAATCATATATTGATTTGAATGTAAATACATTTGGTTGTTAGAATATTTATTATGGTCTCTGAAATGTTAATATTTATAATAAATATATAAATAAAGTACAAAAATAATAATAATGTTTATAATATATGATTGATATGCCTTTCTTATTTTCTATTTTTTAATATATACACATATACATTTTTTTTTAATACTAGTAATTTTTACTTTTTAAAAAATATATGGCTGCATATTAACAACATTTTAGTCACAATTCTCTCCATATTATATATATATATATATATATATATATATATATGTATATATATATGTATATATATATATATATATGTGTGTGTATATATATATATATATATATATATATATATATATATATATATATATATATATTGTATATATGTGTATATATTTCACAACTGATCTGCATTTTTAATTTAAATATATTTTATTAACATTATTACTATATGCATATGCAAATATTTAATATTTAAAATACATAATAACGTTTGCATAAATAAATAAAAAACTTTTATCAAATGCCGATATTTATATTCCTGTTACATATTAATGTTTAATTCTTTAACTGTTGTTCTATTCACTAATTCTTCTCTGTATGTACACGAAATCATGCAGATTAGTTAAAATGATTAGTTATCGAATATACCGATGTCGAAATTTGAATGCATTTTGCTTTTAGAATATTTATATACTATTTATGTATACGCACAATATAAATGTCAATCATTTTTACCAATTTTTATATTAATTTTGGACTCTTCAAATTTCTACCTCAGGCCCCTTTATGTATTCAGACATTTTGGACTACAAGAACTTGCGTGAGATTGTTGTGAACAACCGTATCTCGTGGCTGATACACTACAGCGCCCTGCTGGCGCGGTCGGAGAGGCCAACGTGTCCCTGCCTTCGTGACGTCAACATCACCGGTTAGTCGCCGAGGTCAGTCATCCTCGACCTCTTTTCAGTGGTAAGGTGCACTGATGTCTCTTTTCTTGCTTCTTCATCTTTAGGGTTGCACAACGTTCTTGACGTGGCAGTAGAACATGGCTCCGCTCTCTTTTGTCCTCAGCTCTATTGGAGCCTTTGGCCCCACGTCCCCTCACAACCCAACCCCAGATCTGTGCATCCAGCGCCCACGAACCATTTACGGGGTGTCTAAGGTTCACGCTGAGCTAATGGGAGAGGTCAGCATGCTTCTGAAAGAACTCTTGATGTACTGTATAGCTGTGAAATATGCCTGTGACACACAAGGGCTTAATGCATATTAATGTTTTAGCTTTGTTTTTCTTTTATCGCGACATTATTCAAGTCTTTACAAGTCTTTTATTTGTGTATTCAGTATTATCATCACAGGTACGGTCTTGACTTCCGTTGTCTCAGATACCCGGGAATCATTTCCGCAGACTCTCGACCTGGTGGAGGAACTACAGGTAAGCTGGAAGAAAATTAGAAATATTAGGTGATCAACTTAAAAAAAAAATGTTTCTGTGTTTTTACTGCCTACTAAAAATATTATATGTGTAAATGAAGCTGAAATAAAAGTGAAAATGTAAAATGTTGCTTTGTGTTTTTGCATTAATGCATTCATTTAAACAAGGCTGAAAATATTAGATGGAACATTTAAAGTTAAAAGAAATGTCGCAGTGGGTTGTTATTGTTAAGTATTGGAAATTAAAAATAAGCTTAAGAGAAAATGCTTTTAAAAAAAGTAAAATTTAAGCTTAAAAAACGGGAAAATATAAAATGAGAAACTTAAAAGTAAACAGTAATGTTATTGTGAAATTCCAAAGTAAAATAAAGCTAAAAAAAATTAAATATTAGATTAAAACAAAAAGTATTAAATGTTACTACGTGTTGTTCTTGTAAACAAAACTATAAAAATTACAGTAAAGCTAAAATTCAATAAAAGACCTAAACTTTGGAAACTTAAAAAAAAAATGTTGCCTTGACAACTATATTAAATAATTTAAAATGTAATTGAAGCACATAATAAAACGATTAACGCAGGAAACCTGAAAATAAAAAGCTAATCCAAAGTATTAAAAACTAACATAACAGCAAGCAATTAAATCAAAATCGAATTCAAATTTTATTTGTCACATACACATACATACATGGTACGACATGCAGTGAAATGTTTTTACAACCGTCCAGCGTTGTTAAAAAAAAAAAAAAAAAAAAATATATATATATATATATATATATATATATATATATATATATATATATATAAAAATATATAAAAAGAAAATATATATAAAGAAGTATACAAAGTATAAAAATAAAATATAAAGTATAAATGTTAAAATATCAATGTTAAAATATCCATTTTAATGCATTGGTGTAAAACCTTTGCTTCCATTTTTTTTCTTTTCGATCAGACTATGCTGTTCACATCTTCCACGATGCTGTGAAAACGGGTAGATTTGTGTGCAATCTGAGGCCTGACACGAGACTCCCCATGATGTTCATCGACGACTGTCTGAGCGCCACGCTGGAGGTTCTGGAAGCTCCTGCTGAGACGCTCTCCATGCGGACGTACAACGTCAGCGCCGTGAGCTTCACTCCAGACGAGCTGGTACAAGAAATCAGGAGGCACCTGCCAGACCTGCAGGTCACATACGAGATTGACCCAGTCCGACAAGCCATTGGTGAGAGTCCTACCCATCGGTCGTCGCCCATTCAATACGCAGATGACTTTGTTTCTGTATCAGATTTGAAGAAATGCAGCATTACATCAATCGCATCCATTCACTCTGCAGTGAATGGGTGCCGTCAAACGAGTCTGCTGATAAAACCATCACAATATTCCACACCACTGCAAAAAAGCTGCATGTTTACAAGTGACAAATCAATCATTGAGGAATAAGCTAAAATGTAACTCCATAATACATAATAATGCTTTTAGTGAAAAAAAAATCTGAATCAGGGAGGAAATATGCAGATTAACAGCTCTAAACAAATCTGTCGGTGGGTTTTGATGTAAGAGGAGAAGAGTGAATGAACTTTCTCAATGGCGTTGAGCGTTAAAAGCGTTATTATGGGTTGCTGACCAGAAACAATGGTTTCAATTTTATGCAGCTTTTCATTTCACAAGACGTTAACTGCTGGACTGGAGTGGATCGTTGTGATGTTTTTATCAGCTGTTTGGATTCTGACGGCACCCATTCACTGCAGAGCATCTGCTGGTGAGAAAATGATGCATTGCGGTGTATTCTGACTCGTTGCCTAATCTCTGGTGCATATGCAATGCAAAAAAAAAAACCCAAACATTTAGCAGATTAAGTCCTTTTATCCCATTTTCTTTATTTATCGTTCCAAATAGTTCCTGTGTTCTTTCTCCTAGCTGACAGCTGGCCAGTGGTCTTTGATGACAGCAATGCCCGCAATGACTGGGGCTGGAAACACAACTACGCTTTGCCAGAACTGGTTCAGACGATGCTCAACTTCACTGGCTCAAGCGTCAGGATGACTCGAGCCAACTGAACACCATCTGCCGTCATGTGTCTGAGTTTAGCCGAGATGTTTGGGATCTGATGGGAGAGATGGTAATTGGGCTCTGCAGTATACTTTGTAGCGTACTGAGATTAACGAAGGTCAAACTTTCTTAACTTCTCCATATGTACTGCAGCACATATTTGCACACATTTTTCCCGGTGATGTAAACCAAAGATTTAGAGTTCAGTTACATCCTTAATCTTCTCAATCAGCTTATAATAATTTAATAACCGTCCTGATTATGTATTTTATTTTATTTAAGCCTAAATTTGTTTTGTGGAATCTCTATGTAGCAATCAGTTTAAAATAATTTAGTTTTATTTATCAGTGAATTCTGAGCCATGTAATTTTTTTTCTGCTAGATTAATTTACACTACTGTTCAATGTTTGGAGCAAGAAAGATTTTTTTTATCTTGAAGGAAGTTTATTTTATTGTGACACTGATGACTGGAGTAATGAAAACTGGAGTAATAAAAAAGAAAATTCAGCTTTAGTCTTTAGAAAAGACCTATTTTAAATTAACAAACTGTATTAACAAACATTTAACTTAACTTTTGTCTCAATAAAATCCTGATTTGCTGTTTATTAATAGCTCATAAGGCGGTAATTAAGTTTAGTTATTGGGTAAAATTAAGTATGCAGAATATGATCCTGGCCAGTATGCGCTTTTTAAGATTTTTCTACTAATAAACAGACAATATGGTAATAATAGGAACGATAATAACCTATTTATTGGGGAAAATGGGTCCCTATGCTAAAGTGTTACGTAATATTTTACATTATTGCAGTTTTTAATATAACACATTATTTCAGACTGATTATAAAAGTATAAAAATCTCCAAACTTTTGAATGGTAGTGATATTTAAAAGATTTTGAAGAAATGCAATATCTAGTATAAAACAATCCTAAATATGGTGCTATTTTTGAAAGGCATTAGCCTATTTTAGTTTTATTAAAATAACATTATAAGCTCATCGGGGTGCTTACAGTGTAGCTGAATTAGATTAGAATTTTTTGGTACTTCAGGGAACATTTGATATAATTATAAAAACCTGCAACTCGGTATATATTTATGCATTTCGGATGTTTGATTTAGTTGTTAATGTGACAGCAGCAAACGATTATTAATACATTTTTTACGAATAATTAGAAAATCACTTTGTCTTCTTCATTTAATCAGATTAACACGTACCACAAAACTGTTCTTTTAGGTTGTGCAAGACAACCTTGGCTTGATTTCGGCCAGATGAAATTGCACGAACACTTCTAAAAAGTAGTAAAAAAACAACACTGCCAGACTGTTCATATGCTTAATGAGACGCAGTCAATAAAAGTCAAGCTGCTGCTGGTTTTCTGTGCTCACTTTTATGAATTTCCTCATTTATCACAGCCAATGAGCGAACTGCTTTTGTAGAAAGCAAGCGTATTAGCTCTATTTTTGACGTGGACTCAAACGCATGCACACAAAGCAGGTATCGATCCGCGCGGTACGTACAAAACGCAAAGCATCTTTTGAAAATACGGATTAATCGATAAGCCGAATAATATACGAATTCTTAAAGAATAAGACAGAAAGGAGTCGCACACAAAATAGGGCACGCAAGTATTTGTGACACCAATTCTAGATGCTTTTATAGCTTTCTTGTTAGCAGACGTTGAGATTGTATTTATTAATATCTCAAAATAGGCATTTCATACAACTGTATATCAATTTCTCTTCTTCTTTGACTTTGTGGGAGTGGCCACACGGTTCTTTCCGGGTAAAACCGGTTGATTAGCAAGGCGTCTTAATACTAGTTGAGACTTCTTGCTCAACAGATCCTCAGTGAGACGGACTTCCTTCATCAGAGCGTCCGTGATAATCCCTCCCTGCGACTGCAGAAAACCACGCAGCGATTCTTCAACCTCCTACAGCACAGAGACAAAAATATCACATCGCTCGTTTTATTCCCAGCGAGTTTCATTTAGCACCAGAAAGAAACATTTGCAGAATTAGTCACAATAAAACCCATTTGTTTGCTTCAGCTTTTTTTCCCCCCGTAATTGTTTTCCAGTCTGATAACGGAGAGAAAACCGCTCGGCCTCTGAAGTTAAAATCCCATTTATTTTCTCCACAGAGAAATTGACGGCGTATAAACCTTCGGGGGCAGACCTACCGCGAGCTCCGAGGCCGTTAAGAGAAGATACATGCTTCCGTAGAGGCCACGAGTCTCAGTCCGAGTGTTATTTCAACCAGGACAAATACTTGTGGAAGCAAAGCTGCTGAAAAAGTGTCCGTGGCTGTTGTGCTCGGCAGGGTTAAATAACAGTGCTGTGTGTTCCTTTAATCCATCTTATCTGGTAACTGCTGACGGCCTGCTTCTCCTTAAGATATTAAGTGAGGAGCGATCGAGCCAGGTACGAGGGAGACGGCCGTAAGACAACGCGAATAATCGCCGTTCGCTGCTCGTGTCGGTGTGAATCACCGCGGCCTTCGCCTTTCACAGCGCGCCGAGAAATGGCAAAGTCTGCAAAGCGCGCTTTTTAGGTCAGCGCCGGTGGCGGTTGCGCGTCGCCAATAGCTTGCAGATTAACTTTGATGGTTTTTGAAAAGGCAACAGTGTGCCAACAGCTACAGGGCAGCTTAGCATCGCAATCCCGTTTTATATCGGCGCCGAGCAGGAAGCTACATTTCGGGTTGCCGTCCAAACAATCCGCCTACTTGCATTTCTTCCTTTTAATTAACGGGTCAGTGAAGCGTTACAGTCATTACAATGCAAATGGGGATTCTTATTATAAATCTGCAGCATGCGGTGTTCAGGAAGACAAGCGTACACTTATTTCTTTTTTCTTTGATTTCTATAGTCCGCTTTAGACATTATACTAACAACAGGAGTCAACTAGGAGTCATTAGAGTTTTAGATGGATCAAAAACATACTACACACTCAACATCAGAAACGTCTTGAGTATGTGTTAGTATTATTCTACTAACCCTAAACAGTCTACTCTGAGAGACACGTCAGTTACAAATTAAAGAGAATTAGGTGACATGTAGGTACAGAGTTACTTATAGTAGAAAGTAGAAAGTGGATTAATAAAGTGTGACCAAATATTCTATAAATATTGAATGAGTTTATAGATAAGTTTCTAGATGCAAGAATGTAACTGTAGATCAGTAAAAATCTTAAAAAGCCATGGAATAAAAAGGGAACTTTAATTTTTTTATTCTCACAATTTCTATTTTGCTTTCCACAGTTCTGAGAAAAAGTTTCAGGTTATATATATATATATATATATATATATATATATATATATATATATATATATATATATATATATATATATATATTATTTTAATTATGACTTTTTTGTTTGT
>NC_056715.1:908067-975567 GCF_018831695.1 Puntigrus tetrazona | reverse complement strand
CTGACTTTATATTATGCGATTATGACTTTAACTCACTTTTTTTTTTTTTTTTACCTTAAACTTTGTATCTCATGATATTGAGCTGAATTCAGAATTCAGACTTTTTCTTAAAATTTTGACTTTATCTCGCAATACACTTTTATTTAAATTCTTTTTTTTTTCAGAATCACGAGCAGTCCAATTTCATATACCAAAATGCAAAAATGCATTCGTGAAATAGCATCACAATTCATAATTTATCTTGCAATTCAAACTTTTTCATAGAATTTCAGTTTAGGCTATGTCTCAATTCAGTCTATTTTATTACACTTGCAAATTTATATTTCACAATTCTATTAATTATTTTATTAATTCTATCATTTTTATAAAATCTGTGATTCTATATTATGCGATTATGACTTTAACTCACTTTTTTTTTTTTTTACTTAAACTTTGTATCTCATGATAATGAGCTGACACCTCAGTATTAGACTTTTTATCTCACAATTTTTAGTTTTCATGAAACCATTTAACGTCTAGCAATTCAGACTTTTTCTTAAAATTTTGACTTTATCTCGCATAACACTTTTATTTAAATTCTTTTTTTTGCTCACAATCACAAGCCGTTCCAATTTATATTTCACAATTCTATTAATTATTTTATTAATTCTATCATTTTATAAAATCTGTGACTCTATATTACGCGGTTATGACTTTAACTCACTTTTTTATTTAACTTAAACTTTGTATCTCATGATAATGAGCTGATACCTCAGTATTCGGGCTTTTTTTCTCCGAATTTGACTTTTTATCTCGCAATTTTTAGACCATTTAACGTCTAGCAATTCAGACTTTTTTCTTAGAATTGAATTTCCGCAATTGCGTCTCAAAACCTTGAGTTGGCTCGCAGTCCTTTGATTAAAAAGTCAAAGCCACAAGGTGGTAGCTGCGAGAGGAAAAAGTCGCGGTTAGCTTATTTTATTTCATACTGAACTGATGTGTATTTGTGTTTCAGAGCCTGTCTCCTACCTCTTCTCACGCGCATCCCGCGAGTCTCGAACAATCTTCCCTCGCTCTCTCTGTGATCTGACAGCGTTGCGCTGCAGGTTTCTCCCAGCGGGCTGCCGAGTTCTCGGTTACTAATTGCGAAAATCACGCTCGGCGCTTTCGACTGTTAATTCGGGCCTTTAGAGATTCGTAATTAGTGTCAAATACATGTACACCTCTCAGAGGCGTTTAGTAATTAATTAGCTCTAATTCGGCGTGGTTTGCGCTTGGCGTGCCGTTAAAAGAATTAAACACGGAACCTACAGACATCCGTATTAATGTTCCTTCAGCTACAGTTGTGGTTAATAACGGGTCAGTTAAGAGCACAGAGGATGTGCTGTCTTTTCCTGAGATTACCGTAAGCCTGTGCTTTGGCAGCGCTAGAGCAAGCCACAGTCAGCGTTGTCGATGCTATTTGTATTTTTTTTTAGAATGCAAATAAATAGAAAATGCACGAAATGCTTAAATGAAAACGTAAGGTCACTGCATGGCGCTGAAGGATTCCGGGTTCGCTGAAGGCCCTATTCGTGTTCGCTTTCATCTCAAGGTGCCCTTAGAAACTGCATATAAATCAATACGAATGAAGCACCGGGCAGATATCACAGAGAGAGTGATACTATGCTTTTCAGTATAGAAGGTTCACAGTATTTTTTTTCTTTCTCTATTAAATCAATTTTCCATGAATAGCGCAAGTCTTCTAATGCCGTAATTACAGATACTAACGCTATATTTAAATCATGGCATGTCATATCTGAGTGAATTTCAAAGGGCGTGCCGTGAAACATATCAGAATTATATTTCACTCACAAAAATAGTGGAGGTAGTAATATTTATTAAAACGTGAAAACATAATTTATGTAATATATGCATTTTATTTACTTATTAAATGATGAAATTGTTTTATAATAATTATTAAATTTCTTAATTGTTTTATAAATATATGATATTTTGCAATCTGGACATGTTTTCAAGTCACGTCTCATTTATTTGCACGGTGCTTTTCACACTACATATTTACAAAGCATGGCGATGATGATGATGTTTAAAATATCTACATGCGATATAGTCCCATATAGCAATGATATAAACAATCAAGCAGTTTGGATTGGCTATGCAAGTGTTTATATATTGCTTTACATGTACGTAGGTGAATAAAGTTATGTAAAGATAATATGTCCGGCTTTAAATAAAGAGCTGCGTGACAATATAGTTATATAGGCGATATAGATTTGCTATATAGTATTTGTACATTGCTTTACATGAGTATACTGTGTGGGGAAAAAATAAAGGATATGGTGTATATACTATATTGGGATTATTAGAGAACTGGAGTGAATTTGACAGCAAGTGCATTTTCAGTCTGTGTGTTTGGTGCTTGATCGTTGTTTCAATGACATGTTTGTAGAATATACTCAAAGCAGGCCTGTCATCAGGGTCAGAAAGCAGACGCGTCTCTAGCTCTGCGCAGCTCTGTTTATGCAATCCTGGTGTCGCTGTCATGTGTCTAACGCTTCCCTAGAGTTCAGTAAAATCTCAAGATGATTAAAGAAGCTTTTCGTTCTATCCTTAGCCACCAAAGGCCCTGATTAGTGGCCAGACTGTTTGTGGGAGGGCTTGTGAACTTGTGTCCCTGCACCATTCGTGTGCTTGGATGCTGCCTGGAACAGTGCTCTGTACAGTCAGATATTTTTTCTTCTTTTTCACATTTTGTGCTTTTTAGCATCAGATATAATAATGTATTCTCTAAACGTAAGTATGTTGTTTATTCATATATTAGCTGAGATAGTGCCGTAATAAAGCTATTGTGTTTTGTTTTATTGTTTTTTTTTTTTTTTATAAAGCTTGCTGCAGTATATCCTAGATTTTGTCGTAAAATATGCCATTTTTATTTAAATGTTATACAAACAGAATTAGGATATGTCAAGATACGCTATGTAATTTTATTCAGTTTGGACTGTCATGAAATTATTATTTTTATAACTACCTTTTTTCTTAAGAAATCTGATTCTAAGAAAAACAACTATAGACTTAAATACACATACATTAATTTTTTTTGCTAATTTTGCTCGGAGATCATGCTCTTGAACCTCTTTAAATGCCTATTAAGGACTAAGAACTAAATGCTATTTAAACTAGTCTGTAATTGTTTTCCGAAGAACATGAGATTAATCTCTGGACTGGTGCCTAGTTTCGTTGTCGCTTACACATTTAAATGTTGTGTTATATAGTATAATACAAGTACTCTGAAAAGTTAGTAAGATTGTAGTTTTCATCACAATATCTGTTTTCTGTAGTACACTACAATTAACCTCTGGTTAAATCTATTTAAATAATCAAAAAGTGATATTTTAGCAACTATATCTTAGCTTGAGTTACCTGACATGTTTAAGGCAATGTCTAATCTTGGTGTTCTGTTCCTGGGAGAAACATTTTTTTTCAGGGTTGTTTGTTCATAACACAAGGCTTTGAGATCTCAGTTATGTTTCGTTCATTCACATTGTCAGAATTACCAGAAATAAATACAGAAAAAACTGAAACACAAATAAATATATATGTTTTCAACTACAGTATTCTGATTACAATAGACTGTGGTTTCTCGACAGATCTGAGAGCAATTCAACTCATTACTAGAGTTTCCATATAACCTAATTTCCTTGTAAATGCGTATTTTATGAAGATTGTTCCTGAACTCGGTTTTGAGTGTGAGTTTCAATGGTGTTCACGTCTCCAAACTTTCTTCCGCAGCTTGAATTGACGTGGAGGAGAGATGCAGAAGACGACCCAAGGTTCCTTCGATGCCAGTACCCACTTTCAGAATGATCTTCATCAGTTTCCTCATCCTTCAGCGTCGTCCTTTGGCTCCAGCGTGACTCAAGTGCCAGCCCAGCCAAGAAATTACCTTCTACAAGAGTGGCGACGCACAGTTCAAAGGCGTCAAGATGGCCATCCATAAGAGAAGCTTCAGATGCTTTGATGCCTTGTTGGATGACCTTTCCCAAAAGGTTCCTCTGCCTTTTGGTGTGCGTACCATCACGACCCCCAGGGGTACCCACAGCATTAAACATTTAGAGCAGTTAGAGGACGGAGGCTGTTACCTGTGCTCTGACCGCCGCTATGTTAAGCCAATCAACATGGAAGCTGCAGGGAAGAGGCCGGCGGTCTGGCACCATCACAGTCACCCGCAAAACCCTCGGCGCAAACCCTCCCGACCCGAGGAGCCACCCACGGGACATCAGCACCACCATCGGCACCCCAAAAGGATTGTCCTGGTAAAAAACAACGACCCTACCGTAAGGCGATCCATCATTCTGAGCAGACGAACTGCTCGGAGTCTTCGCGTCTTCATGGACGAGATTTCCGAACTCATGCAGTGTCATGTCAAGAAACTCTACACTCTGGAGGGACGTAAGGTCAGGGAGGATTTCATTTCTTCAACCATTCTTTAATTAGCTGGGTCAAGTATTTCAGGTGGAAGGTGTCAGGTCAGGACAGAGCTGAAGGCCCTGGCAAAAAAGTTGTGCTAGTTACTAATCTAATAGGTATCTTAAAGAGATGGTTCACCTCCCAAAATAAAACCTTAATTCGCCCTCACGTTGTTGCCAGTAGGATTTTGCTTCTGTAAAACACAAAAGTAGAAATTAAAGTACAGTAAAAATAATCTGTTTGACGTGTAAAATTTGTTATAACAAGGCACTTATTTACTCTATATATATACTTGCCCTCCACCAGTGCTCAAAAATCTTCATGCATCTACATTTTCAGGATTTGTGAACAAAAACGCCAGTTGCCAATTAGTATCTCATAACCAAATGTTGGAATCTGTGCATCACTATTGGGCAAGATTTTTGGTAAATAACATTTTTATAACAAATAGGATGTGTATATGTGATAGCATGCTGTGTTTTCTTAGTATGGAAATGATCATTCTACTGAATATCACATTTTGTAGTGCATGTAAGTGATTTGAAGAAATATCACAAGGATGAGTACATAATGCCCGATGCCTCTCTTTACTGGTTGATCTACTGCTTTAAATACTATGTACAATCTGAATTTTGTGTTTAATTAGTTGATTTACATATTTAAGGTTAATACAGAATCACTGAACCATTTTATCCAATCCTCTCAGTGATGAAAGGTGGCCCAATTTACCTGAATTCACTCTACATAAATTAATATGCTGATAACAGCAAGCCATTATGTTTGCGTTTTGATGATTCAGTGCTAAAATTGATCTCTTAGTGCAACCCTGTTGAGTGTTTTTAACTGTTGTGAGTTGTGAGGTTATATTATAATCAGGATGTTGTTAAAAGGTTTGTTGTTAAACGTTTTATCTCGGAGTGGATTTGACATGTTATATGACTTTTGTGTTATGTTTGTTCACTGTTCTCCGTAGATTGACAATATTCAGAGTCTGATGCAGTGTCCTAGTGTGCTGGTCTGTGTGGGTCGAGAGCCCTTCAGGCCGCTGCTCATGGAAAGCTTAAAGAAGCTCTCAGATGAAAAGCTTCCAGGAATGGGCACAAGGTCTCACTCCAGCATCTGCAGTGAAGGGCATGAAAGCAAAAAGAATGGTAAACATTTCTTTTATTGTGTACAGACCCAGTTAACTACTGTTTACATTCATTTGTTTGAGGTGGGTCATTATAGTGATTAACTAACCATCTACCCATCCCACGTGTGTCTCTAATAATAGACTGAAGATGAAACAACAATTTACCACCAACTCACATACAGTCAATGTATTGTAGGGGTTGGTGAATCAAGAGCCTCTTTAAAATTTGCTATTTGCATGTTGAAAACGATCCTTGGTGAAATTATATATTTATTTTTTATGGGTTTTTTTTAACAGTTAACTTTGGCCTGGAGACAAAGAAAAGCATTATCCATCCACGATCAGACTCCAGTAACAGATCTACAAGATTCTCTCTTTCTTCAGAAAAGTCATATCAAAATGGATTATGCATGACACCCGGACAGTCCGGTTGTGTCAGTAACTGTCCTTATGTTAAAGAGGTTGTAGTGAACGATGACATTGAGAAAAGAGTGCTTGTAAACAAAGACGGCAGCCTTTCGGTGGAGATGAAGGTCCGCTTTCGGCTGTTCAACGACGAGACTCTTCAGTGGTCCACTGAGATCAAGAAGTCATCAGTGAAAGTGAACGACTCTGGCTCTGTGAAAGATGCAGACTATATTCAAGCTAAAGCTGAAGGGTTTTCAGACCCAGACTCCATATCTGCATCAGAGACTGATGAAGCCTTTGCAACAAAGCTGCATCAGAAGCATATAGAGGAAACGCTTTGTCAAAACTGTTGCAATCACTGCCAAGAGTACGACATCTGGAAAAACCCAATGCACAAAGAATCGGGGACCTGTAAATCACCTAGTTCCAGTGCATCGTCTCACAAAGTTGTACACAAAAAGTCATCAGTGGACAGTACACACACGATTTCTCGCTCCAGCGGTGAGTACACTGAGCATGTAGTGGAAAAGGCCTCGTGCTTTCAGCAAACAATGGAGGAAGGAGACACTAGAGTAGAATACTGTGCAATAAGTCGTTGCTGCAATCGAAGTGAGGTATCATCTTCGGGCGTCATGTCAAAGAGCAAGAGATCTTGTGAGGACGACTGTGAGAGTCATGCTAAAACTAAATATTCTCATATGGAACCTAAAATCACTCCTACTCCACATTGTGAGGTCATTAAGGTCATGGAAGAGCGGCCAGTGTCTGCAGTCAGCAACTCCTCCAATGTGCTCGAGTCTTTGAAGGAAGACCAGGATGATGATTATGATGACCTGCCTCCAAGTGTCTCAAGAGCCTCACACTGGTCTCAAAGTGACCATCTTGAGAGTGACTCTCAACCCAAATGCTTTCATTGTTGTGGATACCAGTCTTCACCAACATCTTATTTGTCCCCGAGACCTCCAAGTAAAGAATCAAGCAGTGCTGTTCACTCACTTAAGCTCAAGAAGTATAAAACCACTTTTGCAGCTCCAGCAGAGCCAGATGGGATGAGTACGACATCTCCAATGTCAAAGGTGTCCTCCAGATCACATCCTTGTCACTGTGGAGCCTTAACCCCAAGTTCAGTTGTATCTGGTGGGGGGCAAAGGCCTGAGGGAGGAGCTTGTAGTACAAATTCCAGACATAGCCAAGAATCTTATATATCTAGAGGTCAAGCAAACACCCCAGGATCCAAAGCATCCAATGCTCTGGAGATATGTGATGAAGATGCTGCAAACAGATCTTTAAGTGCCACTTCAGGCGTGTCAAAACGATCTGGGAAGTCTGGTGTATGTTCATGCTGTGGTGAGCATAAAAGATTTAATGGGAATCCAGAGGGGAGTGAAGCAGGAAAAGCTGATTCCATAGTGTCGAAGTCAAACAAAGCTGATGCATCCTCTAGAAATGCTCATGAAAACTGTGAACCAATTAATAATAATAATGCAGAAGGGGAAGCCACTCTGGAACGCTCTGAGTCTGCACTGTCAAAAAATTCAAATGCCTCTTCTATTTCAAAAATCTCCAAAAAAACAGACTGCTCTGCACATGAAATGTGTTCTGTTGGGAAATCATCAAAATCTAAACATAATGAAGCAGAAAGTGTTAAAGAAAGAACCAAAAGTGCCACACCTGCAAGGTCAGTCGGATCAGACTGCATTGTTTCAGAGAGAGAGCCCACACCAGCCTTGAAATGAATAAAGCTGAAGAAAAAGCCAAAAAGAGCTGTCAGCCCAGTGTCAGCCCATTCACATTTATCAGCTGCATCGAGGACATCCCACAAATCAAAGTCTCAACATTCAGAGAATGCTAAAACGCCTAGATCTTGTAGTCCAAATAATTTAGAGGAAGTGCCATCAAACATATTTAATTCTCAGGGTGATATATCAGAAAGTGCTGCTACTCAGAGTCATAGTGCAACAGATAATCATTGTGGACAAGATACAGAGTTTCCTAAAGAAGTGAGATCAGCCAGTGCCATGTCTAATAAATCAAACCGATCTTCTGAACATCTGTCACATGCATCGGAGCAAACAACTAGGTCTGTCAAATCTTGTTGCGCTTTACAAGAAGAGGCCACTCAAAATGCCAGCAGTCCTGATGTTCAGCATGAGCCAGAAACTGAGGTAAGCACTGAAGGGAGACCGTGCAGTCCACTGTCCAACTACTCCAAAATATCTGTGAAGTCCCATACATCCTCAAAGAACTCGCATGCATGGTCTAAATCTAAGGAAAGGGTTCCCAGTGCAATTTCTGTTAAATCAAACTTGTCTAAAGGATCTTGTAGGTCCCGCAAATCAAATCACAATGTTCCAGAAACCACAGTTACCTCAGAACCAATTGATACAACACCTAATGGATGTGCAACACCAGAAAGTGAGTCAAATAGAGCCACTAGTGCAATGTCTCAAAAGTCTAATGCCTGCTCTGAAGGATCTGTCAAATCCACTGCAAAGAGCATTGTATCTCAGGAAGTGGAGAATGGCAAAGACTTGACACAGAATGCCTTAACTGTGACCTCTCCATCTCCTAGGTCAAAGAGGTCCCCATCTCCTAGGTCAAAGAGGTCCCCATCTCCTAGGTCAAAGAGGTCCCCCTCTCCTAGATCAACACACAACACTGAAAGTAAAAAAAACGAAAGCAGAGCTCCAAGTGGGATGTCAGTAAGCTCTAATATATCCTCACAGTCCAAAACATCCAAAAAATGTCATTGTATCAGCTCCTCAAGTGGTAATTTGAAAGAGACAAAGACTGAGATGCTAAAAGAGGATGAAAAAGATGAATCTGAGAGCTTGTCAGGAAAATCAAAGCTCTCATCTAAATCTCTTAAAAATAACATTAAGCCTGCAGGCAACCACTTTGATGAACCTTTAAGTCCCACATCAACAGCATCTGTTTCTCTTGGACTAGAAGAAGAGCACAAGGGTGTTGACTTTGATGAACGATCAACCAGTGGCATGTCAGCCACCACAGAGGAAGCTGGACACAAGCTAGAGACTGTAAATGGAGTGGATGCAGAGGAAAGGCCAAGGACAGAAATGTCTATGAACTCTGTAATTTCAGACAAATCCAAAAGGTCCCATCACAAGAACTGTAAGACTCCTGTTCAAGCTCTTTCTTCTGTCTCAGCTGAAAGCATCATGTCAGCAGAACTCAAGAAAAGCAAGTCAGGAATCCATTTAAATGAAAACAATATCAGAGTGCCCTCCACTTTGTCACTGTCATCTTCACGAAGTAAGTCACCCTCGAGAGTTTCACAGAGAAGTGCTAAAAATACAGCTATGAAGGACAAAGATTGTGAGGCTGTCAACAACACCAACCATGCAGAAATGAATGAAGCATCTTCAAAACATGACCCAAGTGAAAGAACCTCTGGAAAAGCTATGCCAGAAAGCGACTGTTTAAACTCTTCAAAAACATCTGAGTATTCGTGAAGTCCAACAATGGGCACAGTACTAAAGAGAGTGATAGATCTAAAGGTAAAAGATCTAAATGCTCTTCCCAGTGTTCAGAAATAAATGGGTTAAATATAAAATATAATGGAGACAATGATGGTGCCACAGTTAAGTCATCCACATCGGACAGAAGATTGAAAAAGTATGCATCCAGGTCTATTTCAGCAGGGATGTCTGAAATTTCACAAAACTGTAAAAGTCTATCACAAGAGATGCCAAACAAGAATAAAGCATCATTCAACCATCCTGGTTCCTCAAGTGATAGTGTTTTATCTCGGCACTTTCAGCAGCAGATCTATTAAAAGAGATTGTAGGCAACGCAAGGCCAGTCAGTAGAGGATCAAAGTCAGTTGCCTCCAGCAAAAATGTTGACAAGGTTGAAAATAAGAGCCAAAAAAGCTGCAGGAGCAAACACAGCAAGGTCAGCATCTCATCGGAGTGCAACAACAAGGAGCTGATGCCGTCATGCTTACCAAATGCTTCCCCTACAGACGTTGTGAATGACTGGCTTATGAACATTCCCATTGATGGCCATGTTTATGAAATGGATGTCGAACTCGCTGAAGATATGACCTTGACTGAAGGTGGTGAAGATACTTCTCAAAGAGACAAAGTTAAGGCACCAGAAAGCATAATAGAGATTGAGAAACCTCATGATGATCAAGCAGGTGAAAATCCTATTCATCAGGAGATGGATGACATTTGTGTTGAGCCAGAGTTGTACGATGAAAGAGCACAACTGGAAGTAAGCGAAACAGATCTCAACCCCACAGCAGTAACGAAACAAGACAGTTTGCAAAAGCAACATCATTCTTCGGTTCAGGTCATGAAGGTTTTACTGGGCCCAAAACTAGATAGATCAAGTAGTTTACCTGAGGTCTCCCCTGTATATGGTAGAAAATTAAGCCAGTCTGCTCAAGGGCTGTTGGACTGCCTTGCGAACTTAAGATTGATTGACTCAGACTCCAAAAGTGAAAAGCATCAGAAATATAATGAAGTAATGATGATCCTACAGTCGCTCTGGCTCCAAAAGCCCTCTGAGGATGAGCAGAAAAGCCAGAACATGAAGGAACACCCCTCTGCTGAAGATGAATTTAACCCACACTCTTCATCTGGGGTTGATGTTAGCAGTGGCTCCACCGGTTCTGTTAAAGGTAGCATGAATGGCGTATTAGAAAAAGCGGAGTCTGTACAAGACACAAAACCACCAAGTGCCGAACGAGGAGGCTCAATGCAAGATAAAGATGAAAAAGAACCGGTAAAGTCTACAGCTCAGGTATGCGAATGTTTAGATCTATCCAAAGTCCCCTCAGATCCAGTGACTCCAGACATTGCAGAGCGAGTGCAGGCAAGTCCAGTAAATACGCAAGTGGAAGATGGCCAAGAAAATGGAGTATTGCAAGAAGATGATGTTGAAAGCGGTGATAATAGGAATGAATCGGATCAAACACCACAAACAACCTCTTACAAGAGCTCTGGCAATGAGAGTAATACTATGAAATCTCAAGAAAATACAAGCTCAGGAACTCCACCATCTGTTCCGAGACCTCTTCTTACTAAAAGAGTTTCACAAGACCCAGATCCTGTTTGGGTGCTGAGCTTATTAAAAAAGCTAGAAAAGCAGTTTATGTTACATTACGCAGACGCCATGGCGGAGTTCAAAGTGAGGTGGGATTTGGACGACAATGAGATGCTCGATAAGATGATAAGTGAGTTGAAAGAGGAAGTGCACAAACGGATTCAATCGAGTATTAACCGAGAACTGCAAAAAATTCAAAGTCGGGCTGGCAGGGGTCCGAGACCTCCAGAAAATACTCTATCGAGAGAGTCCACGGTCCAGACTGAGCAGCGACGTAAGCGCCTTCGGTCATGCGCAATAAGTCCATTTTGTCAAGGAGTGATGAAAATTACACAGCATCAGGAACTGAATACAGCGATCAGCGCAGTGACGATGAATACTGCCCATGTGATGCATGCATGAAAAAGAAAATGGCGTCCAGAGCAGTCCAGCGAGCTCAGGCTTTGAGTTTGGCTCCAGTTATGATGGAATTTGATCTGCGGAAAATTTTACAAATGAAAAAGGATCCAGCCCCACCTACACAACCAAAGACAGAAGAACAGCATGTAGCCGGCTTGACTTGTGCAGTTGAGAAAGAAGAAAACAACTTGGAAGTGGTTCATGAACAAGTAGAGGAAGCCAATGACAATGCTGGAGACCATAAATGTGAGTCTGCAGATCAAGAGCCAGACGGTGTTTTCAATAAAGCAGATGAAGTCAAAAATGCAGAAAACATCCAAGATGTAGACTCTGAGATGAGAGATCCAAATGAAGAGGAAGCAAATGACGAAAGAGATTCTGGTGAGGAACAGGAGGAAAATGTAGCGTGTGAGGATGTAGAAGAAAAGACAGATGCTGAGGAGAAAGAGGAGGTAGAAATTGTTGAGGATGACACCGAAAAAGATACAGAAGAAAACTGTGAGATGAAAGACAGTTCCAATGGAGATGCAGCAAGTGCAGAAAATAGTGATACGGCTGTGGAGGCGGAAAAAGAGAATGAGATGACAGAAACTGGTGAGGAAATCAAATCAGATGACAGGGAAGCAGAAACCGAGACTGGGAAAGAGAGTACTGAAGACAAGTCTACAGAAGATGGAGGGGAATCCAAGTCAAATAAAGACGATACACCTACTGAATGTGAAAAGTCAGATGAAATTCCAAATGAGTCCACCAGTGAGAAAAATACTGATGGAAACCAAGATGGATTTGCAGTGGATGATGCCAATGACGATGGTACATCAGACACAGGAAAGGAAGAAGAAAACTTAAAGGAGGTCAAAGAAGACACAGGAAATGAATTGGACAAATGTAGCCCTGTTGAGGAAGATACTGAGAAGGAAAACTCTGATGAAGCTGTTGTTGATGAAAGTGAGAGCAACCTAGAGAAACAGGTAACCAGAACGTCAGTGGAGTCCCAACCAGGATCCGTGGAGAGCTGCATGAATCAGACAGCTAAACTGAAAGATCTTCAGAGTTTCATGGAGAGTATTGAAAGTCAAGGAGACAGCTTGGTTGTGATTACTAAACAACCACCATACAAAGAGCCACGTGAAAACAAAAAGGACTTGTGCAATGGTTTGTCTGGATGGCAAGTGTCTCCTAAAATAAACAACAGGGCCAGTAAACAAAAGAAAGGACAGTGATCTTATGGTGAACAATGAAGAACTGTAATCATTTGATATTCCCTCATATAAAGCACTTTATTACTAATGTTACCTTAGATGGGACTTGGACATTGATGATGTGAGATGATTAATTGCACTTTAAAGACCTCTAAAGAGCTAAATAGAAACTTTTAAGATATTTCAAAACTGTATATTGTACAATTCTGTATATTTCCATGTAGTCAAGGTATTATTTTGAGTATGATAAAACTTTAATCGACAAATAATTTACTCATGGGTTCATATACTCAGTAAAATACTGTATCACAGTCACACATTTGTGTACATTTTATCGATAAACACTGAATTCTCAGGGTTCTGAATGTTACAAGTATTATAATATACATTCATTGTTTGCCCCAAACTTAACCAGGGTTATTACTGCATTGCTTCTAGTTTATATGCTAAATGGCATACATTTCTAAATATATAATTGCAGATATGATGTAAGAAAGAGGTATTATTCAAATGCTCAATTTAGCAGCAACTTTTTGCCATGACTGTATATTTCAAAATGACATACTTAACTATGTTGTATTTATTTCTGAAGTTGTGCTTGATGCCACATTTCACACAATAGAAGATCACACCGTTTGTGGTATTTAAACCATCCTGGATCTGGGTTTGTTGTATGTTGCTATTGTACTGTAACATTTACAGTAATAAATGTTCTATGACAGAGTCAGTCATTGTTTTCATAACAGGTCAGCACATATTTAGCATTAGAAGATTGTTATTTCAGGTATCTGGCTATAAACGTATAAATGTCAGCGATTACAGTGACTTGCTCAGCAAGTTTCTCTTTTGTTTTTAAATAGCTTAGTGCTTTGTGTAGCTAAAATTGTTTGCATCTGTGTATTTGTGTACCGTATGTTTCCACAAATCAGACTTTCATAGTTTTGCTGATAATTTACAAGTGCACAGGTAAGCACCGTTAACAGTTTTTTTTGCTTTTTTCATATTGCTCTTTGTTAAACATGTTTTTTGTCCTACGTTTATTCAGTGATATAGTCAGGAACACAGCAGAGTTTGAGACCAGCAGCTTGAATAGTTCTTGCGTCATTCTAATCTCATTGCCTTTGCACTGGGAGTATCTTTAGCAGGGTGAGAGGATTGAGGTTGACTTGCATCAGTCATTAATCTAGCACAGCTATTAGACAATGGTCTGTAAATGTAGTTCAGCAGGGCCCATAGATGTTCACAAAAGCTTGGACTTTACAGCATATGTACAGAAGACCCTTAACCTCACATAGCTTATGCTAGTTTGAGTAAAATGATGTGTTTATCCCTTTTACGTCCAATGAAACTCTTCTTTATGCTGTGCTTTGGAAGCAACAGGCCAGAGAAGGGTTGATATCCGTTAAGTGTCATTCTTACAGTTTAACAAAAAATTGAGATAATTTAGATTTCTTAAATGTTTTTGAATTAGTTTCTCATGCATGCTATTTTAAAATGTTTTAAAACGTAATTCATTCCTGTGATGGTGAAGCCGAATGTTCTGCATGTTAGGATGATTTCTGGATCGTATGACACTGAAGACTGGAATAATGTTGCTCAAACTTCAGCTTTCCATCGAAGGAAATAAATAGCATATTAAAATATATTAAAACAGAATTTTTTTTTATTTTTAAATTGTAAAAAAAATTACAATATTACTGTTTTTTTTTATCTTACAAATGCAGCCTTGATCAGGATAAGAGAGTTCTTTCAAAAATATTAAAGAATTCTGATTATTCAAAAAAAAAAAAAAATTTCCTGTAGTGCATAATTGTCAGTAAAAATGGCCATGCATGGTAAAAATAAGTATTTCCTGTTTGTTTGTTTTCCGAGGCAAGTGTGTAGGGCTGTTAAATCATTTTAGTAATGTAAAAGACCTTGTTTTCAGAAAATGTTTTGAGAAGGAAGAAGGAAATCAGTGCTAGACAGTGCTAGCAGCAATCCAGATTTATATTACCGTGGTCTTTCTCGGATTACAGAAGACACATGCTCCTACAACAGCGCACATAAAAGGTTAAAAATTGAACATTCATTTGAAAAGGCTTTGCTATCACCAAATGTTCGAAAGTTCAAATGACATTGTGTTTCTACATTGGGGTCAAGACATCCAGCATTTTTTGGTTCAGCAGCTTTGATCACAAAAATGTCAGTCAACAATGAAATATTTCCTGCTTGCCAGGTAATATTAAAAGCTTTTTGGAAACTTCATAATCACCTTTAGTAATACTGATTAGCAAAACTAGTAATAGCCTTTCGTAATCATACGTTTGAGAGATTTGTGTCACAGTGTGCATATGGATGAACCTCACGAAACGAGTCGAATCAAGAACATGCCACGTGTGATGGCAAAATCTTTAGCCTGTTCATTTATTTTAACATTTTGCCTAAAGACAATGAAGCATTTTAGCCACAAATTTTAAATATTTTTTTAGGATTTGTGCATTTCGATTTAAATCAAAAAGGCATGCTACTGTAAAGTAACACTTTTGATCATTTCTTTTGCATGTTCGTGAGAATCGCCCATATCGTATTAATTACAGTATATACGTCCTGTTACCTCTGTAAACTACAAGTGATTGTTTATGTGTTGGATATGTGTGATCTAAGCTCAGAAGTGTCCCAGCTCTCTGATTTCTACAGCATCTACTCCAGTTCAGAATCAGGCTCGTTTATGAGAGCCATCAGCTTCTCCCGTAGCTCTGTAAATGTCGGTCTCTCCTCGGGGTTCGACCTCCAGCACAGCAGCATAATGTCGTAGAGCTCTTTGGGGCAGCCGGCCGGTCTCTCCATCCTCTCTCCTCTCTGAATGGACCGAACGCACGTCATTTTGTCCATACCTGAGATTGTGGAAGAAAGAAATGCGCCAGACTTGAGCGAGATGCAATCCTACACCCACGTGAGTCATGTTTAGGGTGGTGAAGTGTATTTACCAGGGTATGGGTCATCTCCGTATGTCATGATTTCAGTTAAAAGGATGCCAAAAGACCAGACGTCGCTCTTGCTTGTGTAAGCCTTGTTGTCAAATATCTCAGGGGCCATCCATTTCACCGGGACCTTTATTTCTGCAGATAGATGGGAACTGTCACATGCACTTTGTGTTTGTGTCTTGCGTGTGTTTTTTTTTCCTGAACGTATCGAAGGGCCTGCCTCACCTGATGAGATCCTGTGGCTTCCGGCGAGGTTAATTTCAGCGAGTCCAAAATCGGCTATTTTGCAGCATTGCATGTCGGTGAGCAGAATGTTCTCGGCTCTCAGATCGCGGTGAACTATTTTATTCTCAATGTACATCATTCCTTCTGTAATCTTAAAGAAGAAGAAGAAAGAAATCCACTATGAGATTGTTTAGGAAAAGGCCGTAACTACTAGTGCACTCTCGGAAATAAAGGTACAAAAGCTCTCACTGGGGCAGCTCTTTTAAAGGTAGACTTTTATACCTATTAGGTTCAAATATGTACACTTTAAGTGTTTACATGTACCTTTAAGGTACCAAAATGGAGGAAAAATGTACCTTTTGAAAAGGTACCCCCCCAGTGACAGCTTTTGTACCTTTATTTCTGAGAGTGTGGAATATGTTATATTTTTAGGCATTTCTGCCTCAGTGCTAAAACATTTGTGAATTAAGCCCCATTTCCATCCAATGAGTCAGATAACAAAGTTGTCGCTTCCTGATAAACTGGCATTAATATCACTAAGATGCGATCGCTGCTTTTGGAGGCCAACTGGGAACACAGTTGTGTAAGATTATTACGTTAATGACAGAATATGTTCATTTCAGGAGGACATAAAAACATTTCAGATGCAGATAAGTTCTCTGGTTAGTCAAATTTATCTAGTCTCATTGTACAAAGTCAAATGACTATTTTTCCGTAAATGTTTCACAAGACTTCGTAATTCATGTCCATTTTTCTTATCGGTTAAAACGTTTATAATTACTCAATTGTGTGCATATGTTTTATTCTGCGCATTTTTAAAATTCACGCACATAATTTTTACTATTTATTTATGCGCATCTGGCCTTTAAATCCTGCATTTTTATGTGATATTCAAAAATGGTCATAAAAATAGGTGGGTGAAAAATAGCCAGCGTCAAAATGATTGAGAGCCAATCAAATCAAAGAGGCGGGGCTTCTGTTTTTAACGGTCAAAGAGTGCAAGGTAAGATGTATCTAAATTTTTAAATATTTGGCTAATGTGTTTTACGATAATGATGTTAAACATCCAACAGTAATTTACAATAAACACACCAACTCATTGTTTTCTTTGTCAAATTTCACCAGTTTGAATTAAACCGTGGGATGTCGTTTACATAATTCACAAGCAAGGGAACTGTGCCGTCAGAAGCAAGAAGTGTAATTATTATTATTCAATTTATGAATAAAATAAAGCCTGTGGGAAACGGTACTTTTTTCCCTTTTGTTCTACAGTGTAAACTGCACACACTCACAGCCCAGATCTAGTTATCTAGTTAATTATTAAAAACATACTGCTTTAAAATGTGGGTTTTTGGTATGGATGAGCGTAATTTACGTTGCATAACAAAACGCTGAAGTGTCAACAAGTTACAGTGTGTTAACACAGGCTTTCTCATGAATTCATAAACTGGAATCATCCGTAGGAAAGTCTTAAAGAAACCACTGACGAATAACTCTCCCAGGTTCCTCTACTCTATTCATAATTGAATGTGACGGCGTTTTTACGTTTCGAGTTTCATGTTAATGCATCTCGCCCGACTCTGGAGTGCAGACCTATAAATTATTTTCAAACAGTTTAAACGGATACAAGAAATTCTTCTTTTGCTATTTTTCTACTTTATTCACTCAAAAAGACAGCAAAAAGATTTACGGCCTCGGTTAAGCAGCAACTGAAAATGCTTTTTAATAAAAATCAGTGAAAACAACGTATATGAAGTATATGAATCTTTCATTTGAACAGCATATAAGCTGTTGTGCTGGATGTGAAGGAGGAGTTTTACGTATGGGTTTACTCTTTTCTCATTGCCTCGAGCGCATTCGAGAATTGATATGTCCTTCATGATGATCGATTTCCGGGTCACGGGCTGGAGGACGGCGGAGCGGGGAAACGAGGAAGCATCAATTTGAATATAGCGAAGCAGCTGATCTTGCATGACAGCAGCCCCGAATTGGAATTGCGAAAATAACGAACGCGCCACCTGTCTCTTCGCTAACGCTAACGCTAACGTCAGTGCTGCTGTGTCAGGCCACAGAGCAATAAAACCAGCCTTTGCAGAAAAAATCAATGTATGAATTGCATGCTTAGAGATAATGCATTGACATATATTGACTATAATGATTCATCAGTGCATGTTATTCTAAAGAAGAAATATTTATATATTCAATATACTATAAAGTTTTGTTACACACACACACACATATACTGTATATATATATATATATATATATATATATATATATATATATATATATATATATATATACTGTATATATAACTGAATCACTCCCAAAGAAATCAAGTTACCTGCACAGCGAAATCCATCATGAGTGAAAACTCCAGGTCTTGTTTCTCTCTGTGGCCTGAAGAAAAACAAACATACTTCTGAAATGGCGTTTTTTTCTGTCAAAACAATGCATCGGTAAATATTAGGGGTAGCTAAATGTTTTTTTATGCGCACGTGAGTTGCCATAACTTCACTTACTGATGAGAAATTTCTTTAAACTGCCGTTTTTCATGAGCTCCGTGACTAAACACATGGGTTTGCTGTTGGTGCACACGGCGTAGAGCTTCAGCAAGCGCTCGTGATGCAGCTCTTTCATGATGTCGATCTCCGTTCTGATATTTAAATAGTTGACATCTGCGAGCAAAGTAATCGTTTGATACGCACTTCAGGCTTTGGCTGGGGTTCTTCCGGTAATGTTAATGTAACTTAGTTTTTTTCGGGTTTATCTGGTCTTTACTACGGTTCTCAAAACATAAGGACAAAAAATTATTCACATCGTTCGTGGAATGTTTTATCGGTTGGATGTTCATTTCAGAACATTTAGACAACATCCTCCAAAAAAGGAACCTTTCCTTAATGTTCACAACTAAATAATAAAAGATTTTGAGCATTTTAGAACAAATAATAACATTTAATATAGGTAACACTTTGCTGTTTATTAATAGTTAGTTAGGTGGTTATAAGGCATTAATATGTGCTTAATTAGCACTTATAAATGACTAAGTAAAATGCATATAAAACTATACATTTTTTTGCTAAATTCTAAAATAAAATTTCACAACTAGTTTTTAGAACATTCATGCATTTTCAATAACCAGAGAGCATTCAAAAACTATTTTTGAAACCTTTTTTCTTCTCTGGTATATTTATTACCAGTTTAAAAGTACTAAATGCAAATAATAACATGCATATATATATATATATATATATATACACACATTTATGATAGCAAAATATGTGTATGCCAATATTAATAAAAGTCACTTCTTAATTTAAGTGAGTGAGAAGCTCTGATTTAATCAGTTTTACCTCTGAACTCTTTGATGGCCACCTCTGTGGTTTTGTTCCAGAGGCCATACCAAACCTCCGCGAACTGCCCGCTGCCCAGCTTCTTTATTTTGGTAAGTGAGCTCCTGTCTACCTCCCATTTGCTTTCAAATGACAGAGTCAGAGGAGCCGGCTGGTCCAGCTAGAAGAGTACGGACAGACAGAATTTTTTTTGCATTGGATTGCTGCGGTACTTTCCTCAATCTGTAGGTAACTCTTCACTGACCTTCACACAGGGTTCGTGAAGCTTCGAGCAGAGACCTCCCTCGTTATTAGAGTAAAACTCTATCAGCTCACGCAAGGTTTGGAAGATCGTGTGATGAACAAGGAAGAAGTGCTTGTCGATTTCTCCCTGCTTGACCCTGTAATGCCGCGCATGAAGGCCGTTCCTCACTTTAAAAGAATTCATTTGTAGAAAATGTTATTCAGCTACTCTCCAAGATAGGTTTATTGTTTCTCTTTTCTGTTGGTTTCAGTACAGTTCAATGAAAGCTGCGGAGGCTCGAGATATTATGTGTGTGTGAATAACACTTGTCATACCTGATAAGTAATATTGATTATTCTCATTATTCCAGATGAGAAATGCACCCTCTTTGTTCTCTGGTCTCAGCAGACATCTCTTGGCCTCAATACGTGTTTTAACGCTCTCAAAATACCATCTGAAAATCAGTTGATACTATTTTTTATTAAAGTGTATTTTTCTTCGCGGCCTGTATGTGGTGGTGCATTGATTGACAGATGAAATGGACAAAAAAGAAAATGATTTTAATGGTTGAATCTCATAGAAAAAAATCGCATAGCACGTTTAATATCATAATATAAAATCTAATTTAATAATTTAATAATAATTTAATATTTATGTTGTTTTTACTATCAATAAAGCAAAAAAATTATGATCGTTTACAAAGAAAAATTGCAAATAAATAAAGAATAAAAATAACACATTCACATTGAATGAACTCTGAACACACTTTAATTCTTTATTATATATATATATAATATATGCATATATATAAACTGAAAAATATAAAGTATATGTAATAATTATAATTGTAGGTATAAGTCACTATAATACTATTCTGTTAAAATGATAAAATGATTACGTCTGGACAGGATGGGAAAATCATTAATATTATTTTTAACAATACATGCCCAAAATATGAAGGAAAATTTTTAATTTTTAATTTTTAAGAAACCACTGCAATAAACAATGAAAAAATAATCATTTTAATTTACAAGCTTAGAATTTTTTTAATCATTGCTAAAATGATCAATGTTTATTTATTTATTTGCTTTTTTGTAATTACAATTAATTGTCTATTGACAGAGTCGCTGCATAAAGCATTTTAATGTCCAATAATATCCAAACCCTATCTTTCCAATCAATCATTTTCATTAGTCTTTCTACAGAACAACACAGCTCTATGGGAACTTCACCAGAACTTGCGAAACTGGAAGCGCGGGATTCCAGTTTCATTCGGGGCAGAGATTCAAAACACTAAGAGTGAGGTTGCTTCATATATTATGCATTCGCACAAGCTCAAAACTCAAGGACTTACGGCTCGGCCTCTACGCTATCCACAGGTTTGACGAAGTCTTTAGGCACGTATCCCTTTTCCTCCACAAAGCCTTTAGATCCGTTCCCCTTAGCTGTGCGTCTCCTCACGTACAACCAGTGCTCATTCTCTCCTGTCACCTCCAGAATATCTCCTTTCTTCAGATTTAGATCCCATATTGTGCGCGAGGGATAGTTGTAGATCGACTTGAAGACTCTTTTGCGGCTGACGGGCCGCTCTGCGCTCTTCGGTGGGCAGCACGGGCAGCAGCGTTTACAGGCGCATGTAGAGTTTCCCATGTTCACCGGTCATATCTGCTCACGCCGCGTGTGCGCTCCAGAAGAATAATGGTACAATGGCATGACTAGCGCATTTTACTACCAGCTCATTGCAGACAGACAGGTTCCCACTGGTTACTGTTAGCAGGTCAAGGAAGTCTTCAGCGAAAAAAATGATCAGAATTCCTCTGATGTCAACCAGTTGGGTTTATTTCAACAACAACAAAAGGCGTGCAAACAGAGTGTAACGACAATTTGCAGTCACTGATTAGCAGCCAAGCAAACGCTTTCTCTTAAAAGTGCCCCTTCGCTGAGAGAATGTATGCATTATTCTGTTTAGTGCACGGTGCTTTTGTGCTTGGAGGAGCTGAAGCAGGCGCTCACTGCATCTCGAATCACAGGATGACGATCCAAATGACGTCGAGCTTCATCGAGAGTGCACCGGCAGCAGATCATCACCAGAGCAGAGGGGACCACCTGCCAGCGCAGGACATTTAGGGTGTAAAGTGCTAATAATGCAATGCTTTTATTACAGTTTATAACAGTTTACCCAAAAATAAACACTTGCTGGAAATCGACTCGCTCTACATCAAAGATATAGACGGGTTTGTTTATTCATAGCAACAGATATGGAAGAAAGTAGCATTAGGATGCAGCAGGATGCTCTGCAGTGAATGGGTGCCGTCAGAATGAGAGTCCAAAGTGCTGATAAAAACATCACAATAATCCACTCCACTCCGGTCCAGCAGTTAACGCCTTGTCAAGTGAGAAGCTGCGTGCTTGTAGAAAACATCTAGACATTTTAGCTCTAAGGTAAAGTGCTACTGGCCTAAAATGTTCACAATCTATAATGACGCTTCCTCCAGTGAAAAAGTCTACCTGCTGCTGTCTGCCACATTGAAATCCACCAACATATTTGTTTCGAGGTGCAGATTTCTCTCCTGAATCAGAGCAGATGACTATTTCACTTGAGAAAGCAAGACTCTCAGTCAATAAGCACAATAAGAGTCAATAAGAGTCAATAAGAGTGATAGTAATGTATAATGACAAGTTTAAACACCTAGTTTTTAATAAATGCAGAGACGGCCTCTTTGTAATCAAATCGACAATAATCGCTAGAAATTAAGTGTCCGTAACTAATCAAGCCAGCGGAGACAGCGGCAAGGAACCAAAACCCAATCCGTCACAGAACGGGAGAAAAAATCCTGGGAGAAACCCATCAGTTGGAGCCAGTTCTTCTCCAGCTGGACGCCTAGCACTTAATTCCCAATTCATTTTCAAACACAGCTATGTCAGAATGTGTCAAGGACTTATTGTGTGTGTGTGTGTGTGTGTGTGTGTGTCTGGTCCCCCTGATCTGTCCACGGGTCTCATTTAGGTGTTCTGTTGTCCAATGCATTGTGCTCTTGGTGCTGATCCACCACCATTTTAGCCAAAACCAATGATTTGGAAAAAAATCCCAAAAAACGTTTCAAAAAACACGCAGCTTTTCACTTTAAAATACATTAACTGATGAGGTGGTGTGGATTGCTGTGATGTTTTTAGCAGCTGTTTAGACTCTCATTTTGACGGCACCCATTCGCTGCAGTGAATCCACTGGTGATGGAATGACACATTTCTCCGAATCTGATGAAGAAACCAGCTCATCTACATCTTAGATGGCGCTAGCGTGAGTAAACTGTATGTTTAATATCAGCTGATGCATTAAATAACGTTAACCAAAGTGTTAAAAATTCCTTTACCAATAAGTTAAGTTTGGTAAGCTGATTGAATTTAGTCTTTAATACTTCATGGTCAAGCTCTTACTCGATCCCGTCTGTTTCCCTCCTCTGTGTGTTTCCACACACCCGCTGATGTCATGTCTTCACTCAGGTCCTCTGTGCCGTAGATGGCTCTCAGTAGAGCTCTTTCACACCGGCTTTCGGAGCAGCCTGTGAACTGCTGACAGTGACGGTATATTATTAAACCCAGCATACGGAAACCAACACACATGGGTCGTATTACAGTTCCAGCTCAATTGTTTTTAAAACTGAGTTAAAAATAGCCAGGCATGGTAATTGTTTAAATTTTTGTACATGTTTCAAATAAGGCGTTAGTCACGTTTGCCCGTGCAAAACTCTTTCCATTGTGCTACTCTCCTAAAAAATAAAATACTCTCCTTAATCGGCATCTGCCATTCTGCCATTCTTTCCATTAAAGATCATTCATGCACATAAACAATGGTTCTTTTAAGAATTTGTAAAAGAGATTGTATGGTTGCTATGTAGTTGCTAGGGCATCGTAGTTCCTTTAAGAGGTTTTAAAAAGTGCATGAAGGTTAATGTTTGGCATTTTTGGGTTTTAATCAGTAGTATGATATGAATAATGATATGATACCTGTAAAATGTTGATGGCTCTCCTGTACAGCTTGCTGTTGGTCACTCTGAGGTCGATCATGTAGTTCATGTAGACCTTTCCCTTCAGTACGTGAGCTCCTGTGCTGATTGCATTAAGACACCATTTAGTTGAAAGCTCCCAGCGCTGTCTCTGTCGAATAAAAGACGCTTTTACTTGATTATTCTTACAGCGTGCGCACACATAGAGATATATCGCGATATAAATACTTCGGCTAAATTGGTACTTGTGGGAGTAGTTCACGTGACAAATGGCTTACCATCGCAAATGGGTTCACGTCCTCTGAGGAAAAAGGCCACGTGACGCGCAGAACGGTTTCGAACATGTTGCAAACTCTTTCCTGGGGCAATAAATATAATGCAATTATTTCAAACGTGAAATATTTGCTCTCTTTTAACGAGAATGTTGCATTGAAGGAATGATCTGATTACATCATGCACATAGTGGACATAGTGGAATTTTATTAAGAAGTGAGAGTTTTTGCAGGCGGCAAAACTCCTGGTTGCTCATTTTACTCACAGGCACAGCGAATTTCTCAAGGTCGTGAGCGACCGCGTGCAAGTTAGACGTCCTTCGCCTCACTTGATCGGCCAGTGCCATCACCTCGCGTAGGTCATCTCGGGAAGAGACGTTAAAATGCATTTGAAATATATTTCAGGAACCGACCGTGTTTTGTTCGTGTTTACTCACCATGAACTGTAAACAGAAACAGGACCGTGTCGTTTTGACTCAGACTAGGTAAGATGGTGTCCACAAAATCTTTGTGGTCAATTAAAAATTCTGGCCCCTAGAAATAGTTATTAATAGCTGTTAATAATGTTATAATGAGAAAAACTTGTAAATGTGTAATACATGCAGGTTTGGAATAATATGAAAATGAGTAAATTATTTCAAAAATTGAATTTGAATTTGAATTTGAATTTAAATTGTAACAAAATCGTATTAAATGTCGCTTTATGTTGTTAAATGAGTGACTTTGAGCTCACCAGACACGATAGATCCCCCTCTTTGTTTTTCATTTTGCTGAAACCGTTGTTAATAAAGCCTCTGATGTCTGTGAAATCTGATAAGATCATTACAATTAAAAATAGTTTTAGGTTGAAACATTTCCCATAAATGTATTATCGCACTGTTATTAATTTACCCGTTCGCAAGCTCTCAAATAAACACATTTAGAGAACACATCCACTGATAAAATAATATTTAGCGCCGAACAGCACCTGCTCCGTATGTTGGGATGCATTCACTTGCATCAGTCAGTCCTATAACGCCGAGAGTTTGCCATCCGATGTAGTACACATGTGCTTTCTTCTGAAGGCTTGTGCAAGATTTACAAAAAAAAATAAAAATATGTGTGTCGAAACCTTCATTACCAAGGCGATTTCTGCACTTTAGTTTAACACATGCTTGTTCGTGTGGGAAAGCTCAGGTTTGTGTGTTGGCAGACGATAAAGTAGTGAAATGTTGTACCTCTCTCCTGCTTTATGAATAAGTGCTGCAATCTCATCACTTTTTGAGTAAGTAGTTTCATAAACCACCTCACTTGCGGTGATCCAGGCAGAAATATGTCTGAATGATACATTAAATCACAGTAGATTAGTCATGAGAAAACTGTGGAAAGTTTTATACTGCATTTGATATATATACATGTGTGTGTGTGTGTATATATTTTTATATATTTTTTTAATTATTAATTTTTTTGTATTATTTAATATAATGTATATATATATATATATATATATATATATATATATATATATATATATGTGTGTGTGTGTGTATATATATATATATATATATATATATATATATATATATATATATATATATATATATATATATATATATATATATATTGTTTTTTTGTTTTGACTGATTTTGTGTAATTTAACTTTAATTTCAGCATTCTATTGTTAGCAGTAAAACATAATTTTATTATTCATTTATTACTTTTTTTTTCATTTTTGGTGATCAAAATGATCATTTTGTGGTGGTAATTTCCTTTTTCTTTAAAAATGTTTTTATGTTATTTATAATGTTATTTATTTATCTTCATAATTTGTGGAAATTGTGCAATGTTATTTTTATAATTAGGTATTATAATCAGGAAAATGATAGAAATGAAATAAGGAGTGCTTTCGGCTCACGTATGTTTAGTATTCAGTAACAAAATATTACAGAAGTGTGTGTGTGTGTGTGTGTGTGGTCGTGTTTAGTTGGTGCAGTTCGACATTACATATTATCACACTATTTGGAACCGATTAAACCTCAAATTAGCGAAAAAAATAGTAAAAGTGTAATTAAAACTTGCTCAGGCGTCGTTATCTTCCCTCTAAATGCAGCTTCGTGTCCGGCCATGAGAATAGTTTCCAGAATGATTTTAGTTGCACTGCCTCCTTTCATCCGGGACGATCCGCTGATGGCCTCAGCCTACGAGGACAGACCAGAGCTCCTTAAACATCTGTAAGAATTTTTGCATTTGTCTATAGAACGCTATACAGCCATTGTCACAGAGCATCCTGGGTGCCCGCCAGCGGTTGCTAGGGTGGTTGCTAGGGCGGTTGCTATGGTGTTCAGAGCAGTTGTCGGTGTGTTGCATGTGCACAGATGTGTTTGTCAATGCAGTACCCCCAAAACAGGATTTAAGACGAACGCTTTCTTATGCCTCTGCTCTGCAGTCATCCTCTCTGCAACGTCTTTAAAGTGAAACGAACAGTCCTGCATCGGTTCACTCCTGTCAGAACGGCAAGAACGTTAGTACGTGCGATCTCCTCTTGTCATTCCGTGCTTAAAATATAAGGATGTGATGTGCAGAGAAGCATTGTACCTCGCCATATGTACAGGATTGAATCCCAGGAGCACTGGAGTAAAGACGCCCAAGCGCTTCAGACAAAAATCCAGTTGCCCAGCAACAAATGGTGCCTTTGACACAGAACAACATCATGAAGCACATTCACAGCTGACCCGCAGACGGCTTTCATAAGAGCTCGCATTAATGTTACCTACATACATCTGAAAGAAAGCAAATCAAAACGGCAGACATTTCCAACAGTGCGCTTGAGGAAGAAAAAGGTACAAAAGCTGTCAGTGTGGCATTACCTTTCAAAAAGTGCACCTTTTACCCCAAAAAAGATGTCTTTTAGCAGCTTGAATGCTCACCTTTGTGCCAAAATGTACATATTAGTACATGATGGATACCATCAGTGACAGCTTTTGTGAAAAATGTTGTCAAAAATTCACATTATTATCTATGAATTAAAAAATTGGGACAATACATTTTTGTTTTGGGCCTCATGTATTATTATTAGTATTTCATTTATAAGTATTATGATGTTTGCATATTTCAATGCAATTAATCTGAAAAAATACAAATAGAAAACAGATCAAAGTAGTATAATATTCATCACACCTTTCCAGAAAAGCTCTTAATTAAACTGTAACATTTAATTTTTTTTTTCATGTCTGCTGTATTTTAAATTGTGACTAAAAAATATTTTTTGTAATTGTATTCGATGTCTCATTTCCTCAAACTGTGACTATGCCGCGCGCAGTAATTAATTTTTTATAAATGCCGGTCCTAAAATATTTTGCATGCGAAATGAGAAGTTAAAAAACCAGGACTGTTCTTGGAAAGTGGGGCGTCTGGTCACCCTAAAATAGAGTCTTAACCCAAAACTGTGATTTTTGGTTCTAATTAATTCAATTAATGCACAAATGAGGAGACAGCTTGCTTTTGTGATTACTTTGTGATACTGTGATTTGAGAAAAAGCAGTAGTGTCATTATTACCGACATGCCACAAGATATTCCAATGAACAGGACGCGTTTCTTTCCTGCACAGACCTGTTAGTGGGAAAAAGAAAACAGGAAATGGAGAAAAACCTATATATGCCACGCTGAATGTGTTTTTGTTAAAGAAAGCATAACTATTAATACCTTAACTCAAATATTTTTTAATTTCCTAATCAATTAGACTTGATTTTAAACTGATAAAATGGGTAAAAATCCCACTGTTTTATAACTAAGGAAAGACCGGAGCCATATCTAGAGATAAAGGGGTAGGCAATTTTGATTGGGCCTATAAGCAACACCTGAGCAAGTGCATAGCCATGCATTTCAAACACTTTAGTAATCACATAGCAACAACCTGGCAACCGCCCAGAGCTCTCTGGCACTGCGTTGTGGTGCACAGGTGCTGCTCACATGTTCTTCTGAATCATGTTCCGCTTAGCTTGGTGAGACTGATTTATCACCGAGGTGACTTGTTTTCACTCTTTGCTCTTGCGCTCACCTTGTCCAGCGCGCGAGCTCCCAGCGCCGGGTCGTCCTCTGGAGCCTCCTGCGATGTGAGCAGGGCCCTTTAAAAACAGAGTCCTGAAATACTGCAGTGTCGCACTGGAGTCTCGTCTTATGCATCAAACAGACAGACTGTTTATTCACCTGTCACCTCCAGCTATGATGTACGAACAGATCTGCTTGTGTTTTGGGCCGTTCAACATCTCATTAAAGGACGTCTGAGGTACAAAATACGGTGTGACATATGTAAAGGAGAAATGTAATAGTCATACAGTGGAGAAAATGTCAGACACTAGTAAATATACAGTGGTTACTAACTTAACTTTCCATCGTTTATTCGATTATTATTATTATTATTTTAATTTTTTTCTTTCTTGAACTCTATACCGCCAAAAGAAATGCAATACGGCCTGATGTTCCACAGCCACTTAATACAATCAAACTCTCCTCTGGGTCCTGCAGAGACAAAACAATATTTATATAATATATATATATATATATATATATATATATATATATATATATATATATATATATATATATATATACAGTATATATATATATATATATATATATATATATATATATATATATATATATATATAAAATTTTTTTTTAATTTTTTTAATTATTCTTATTATTTAAAGCATTTTTTGAATTTATATAAAAAATTTAAATACATAATGCATATATATACTATTAATGCTGTATTTAAAATACAATAATTTAATTATTTATAAAAAAACAATTGAATTTAAATAAATAAAACATTTTAGATATGTCTAAACGTTTAGACATATATAAAAATATATATACATTTTAATTCAATGGTAATTTTATGAAAATAATTGAATTATTTCGAGTTATTAAAATAAAGGACTTCTAGCTGATATTACTCACCCTCAGCATCATTTCCACCCTCTTCGCCACATCCACCATCGTTTGGATGACGGGTGAACTATATAGTCTCTATAAACACATTGCACCGGCCATTAGCACAGAAGGCTCTTGTTAGGAGCATAACGGCAGTTAATAGTTACATATCCTGTTTAAAACCAATAGACCAAACCTGATAAAATGGATCGTGATTTATTTTCTTCTCAAAAATCTCGGCGTCGCATCTCCTCAGTATTTGCACCATCTGTGCGCCGTTTGCTCTATCAATATCTCTGCTGATGGGGTTGCATTCCTCCGTGACGGGCAGAGAGAGCTCGTAACACGGCTGTCACGTTAGACAGAAAACCCAGCACTTAAGATTAACAGCACCACTCAAGACCTCCTGTAATTACATTTTAGCTTGCAGGGGAAGAAGATTTGTTGCTCTATTACCGGCTACAGGACATTTGAAATGAAAGCACAGCCCGGTTGACGGTGTTTGGTTTTTCGCTCACCTTCGTGTGATCCATGTTCTTCGGACTCCAAGAGCGTACTCTGATCGGGAAACATGCAGCGAGAGCGCTTGAGACACGAAAAGCCCTCACTAAGCACAAAGTGAGCGGAACAAAGTTCACTGAATGAACTCTGACCCATCAGCTTTAGACATATATATATATATATATATAGATAGTCAAGGCAGTAGTTGGTTCAGTTCTGTATTCAATTCTGTTGTGATACAATGCTGTTTTCTATTCTATTTTCATATATCAGTGTTCTGTTATGATGGTTTGTTAAAACCGTGTTCTAATCTATTCTATTAGGGTATATCAATAGAGTTTTAAGAGCAGTATTCTGTTCTATTCTACTTTATTCTCTATATCAGCCATTTGATTCAGCTCTGAACTTTAGAGTGGCTTCATAAATCTTTCTGATATCTTTCTTTTTTTTTATTAAACAGTACACATATCCAACCATGGCAGTACAGTCATAAACCAAAAGGATTTCAATAAAGAAAGTATGCACATATTTTATTTATTTTTTTCTTAGAAGTACAAATGGTTAAACTGTGGTTAGTGTTGCAAAACCGTTCATTTTTGGTTACCGTGATTTAACTATATTAAAAATGTTGTTTATTTTAAGTAAAAACGTGATTCATTTTTGTAAGGGATGTGTTTATAGATAAACACATCTATAAACGCGTTTATAAAGCACCTGATCAACTCTGAATAAGGAAAAAGGAGGTTCAGAGACAGATATTTGTTCAATGTTTCTAGCTAGCAAAAAACAGTTAAATTATATTTCACTATATTCTCTTTTGAGTATTCAGACCATTCGAGAAAACGTCGAATGAATGTTAATCGTAATCAAATTATTAATACATTGAATTATTCTTGTGCATCCTGTTCTAGCTGAAAGTGCATGTGTTCTTAATGCAATGCAATGCTTTGCATTGCTTTATTTAATCAGATATCAAATTCTATTCTGTGCTAATTCATTGCAATTACATTATACTTAACATTAAACTAAATGTTTTTGCGCAGCATTGCATAAAGCGGCTCTTCTGTTTTCCCACGTATGATTTCTTTCATTCCAGTCTCCCCACAGTTCCGTGGCTCTGTGTTTTACGCCTGTTACGATGGTTGCAGTGGACTATCGATGTGCAAGTTTGAATGGCGTCATAAACGTCGTCCAGCGGGGTGTTTTTGGAGAGGTGGCGGCTGTACCGCATTCACGCCGGTGCGGGTTCGTGCGTCATGCGGCTACAGGAGGTGAATGAGTGACTGCTGAGAATCAATCAGTAACTGGCCACCTGTGGGTCATGTGCCCGCGATGCAGCGCCGCCGATTTATTGGTATTCTCAGAGCGTCTTACACGAGCGCGTGAAGCGGGGAAGGCGAGCGCGAGCTGTGCGATGGACGCCGCGCGCTTACGCGCAACACCAGACGCGCCGCGAGCGGATGTGACCGGTGGCGAGGCTGGCGTCGCGTTCCAGCATCAATGAAAGCGCGTCGAGAGAGTGCTTTCCCTCTCAGATCGTCGCGAGTTGAAGCGCCCGCCTCGCTTTTTGCGGATTCGGATGGCAACAGATTGAGGCGCATTGGACTCCAGACCGAGGGGATGCTGGCTTAGGCTGTTTATCGTCTGTATTATCGCGGTGTGCGAGCGTTGCAAACAAACGCGCTGTCGATGACCATGTGATAGCTGGGGATGTTTAGTTCGGTTTAGTTAGTACTTTTGCGCGGAAATCGGCGTCGCTCATCTGGATTAATTTATCAGGAAGATATGACTCAAGTCACTTTCATGAGCCTCCTTCTGTCTCTGTTCGGATGCCACATCTGCTTCGCGGGGGCGAGTAAGTCAACTTATTTTGCCTCTATGTGATGCCCAAAATCGAGATAAAATGCAGCGTGCGTCTCTTAATACTTGTTGGTCGCCATGACTACGGTCAAGCGTAAGAGAAGACTCCGTTATGCAATGCTTTCGGTGTTTTTATTATAAGCTTTTCCCGGAGCCAGCGCAGGAAGACATTAAGGAAATTGCTTTTACTCTGGTAGTCGTTGTCTTTGATTTATTGGCCCGATAGATAGCGCTGAGGGAATGACCCGAGCCAGAGCATGTCAAATCATGACGTTCAAGTGCCAGTGCAATAGGTAAAAACGATGGAATATATGCTTAAAGGGGAATGATGCTCTCGAACTACTGCTTTCTCGCATTACACGTGATTTGACTGTTATTTTTCTTACTTTACACTAATATATAACAGCCATTCATGGGATGTCTGGGCATTTTGCTCACCCTCAACGCACTCAAAGTCATTTAAACTACTGCCAGACCTGTAATCACATCAAACTTCACAGTTAATTGAAAGACTGGCGTCTCTCTCGGTGCACTTATTCTTAATTAGGCGGTTTTACCAGAAACCCTGCTCAGTGATGCATGCTCGTCTAGCATTGACCTTGGCTCGTTACATCCAGATGAATTTCTCTTTGTTGGCAAATAGCTAGATAAAAGGATGAGTGCGGTTACCCGTCCCTCCGACGCAATGTTTCATGCGTTCCTGCTGAGCTCCTGTTCGATCCTAAAACACCGGCTCGATTGCCCTGCCAGGACCAAATTTGTGCTCTCATCGGGGGACTAGATTGTTTACAAGGAGGGTTTTTGGCTATGAAACGAACACATAGATTTGGTTTAGTGTACTGCTGTTACAGCAGGGCTCTGGTACGGCATTTTGAGCCGTAAAGAAATGCACTAAAAGTTTTTTTTATAATGTGCTAATGTGCATATTCACAGAAACTGTGTTCAGTCAATGGTAAACTTTTAGTTGATTGTAAGCAAATCTATAAGCGCTTATCGGCAAATCATTTTGCTGAATGCAGTATTAACAAAGAGGAGGCCGGTGTAGTTTTGTGCATATAGGTCGGTCGACTTTATAATAAAATCGTACCTCTTAAAATAATTTATGCTAATATATGCATGAGCTCTGGTTAGAAAGCATACTTAATAAAATAAAGATGAACCAGCTGAACCAGGTTAAAGCATAAACGGCTGCTATATACAGTGTAGCAGGTATGTATGTGTGTATATATATATATATATATATATATATATATATATATATATATACCCAAATTTTCTGTATTATACCAATCATTTATATATGCATGGTTACCCTAAGGAGCTATTCCTAAATTCATAACTTTATCAATTTTATTCAGAATTGCTATTGAGTTTATTAAATAATATTTTTGACAGTTTATACACACACACACACACACACACACACACACACACACATGCATACAAAAACAATCATACAACATAATTTACAATTAGACAAATTTTTTTTTACATATTGCATATTTTATTTTGTGTACTTTACAAATTTATGCATAAAATAATTTATTTATATTCTTTCTAGTTGTGTTGTATTTGTTGTTCACATCATATCACAGTGTCTACAAAAAATTCCTACTGAACAGATTAAGAAAAAACACGGTTAAAGTGCCTTAATGCATTTTAAATTTATCCTTACTAGCATAATTTTTATCTTAGAAAATATGCTGCTGGGTGTTGGTTAAAAACCAAAAGTCATTTTCTGTCTAACAGATTTTTCACGCTGGGGCATAAAGTCAGAGATTTGGCAAAGAAGAGTTTACCACTAATTTTGTCCAACTGAGTCATGCTGATCCCATTAAAAAAAAGAATTAAAATTAGAATTCATTTGCATAATGTCCCAGCAGAGTGAATCAGCTAAATACAGAAGTGTTGCATATTTATGAACTGCATTATTGTAGTTGTTCATCGAGCCGACGTCAGGTTGGCCTTCGGATGTCTTGGGGAAAAGCATCTAAAAATAACTCGCAAGCATCACCTTTTTGCATGCAGCAGTGACATGATTTAAAGTTTTCAAACGTGACGTTTATGGAGCCTGAAGGTTTTATCGAATAGTTCGGTTTTAATTTCTGTTGTGTGTTTGAGTGTGTCGGGGGTTGTGCTAATAAATGATTCATGCTGGTGATTTGTGCTTCACAGACCGCCCTGCTGCTCCTGTCAATGTCTCTGTTACTCACCTGCGGGCAGATTCGCCACCGTGTCCTGGAATATTCCGGAGGGAGAGACCGTGAATTGGCTTTGCCATCTCACAGCAGGTCAAACAAAGTTATTACAATGAGATACGGCCCTACGGACCGTTATAATAATTGCAGAAGTCTGACATTTAATATGTGCAATAAACTGAACCTCTGATGAGTCCTCATGTGCTTAGGCTTAGACTTAGTGTGTGTGTGTGTGTGTGTGTGTGTGTGTTTTAGCGTCAGGACAGGCTGATGCAGCGTTTCATTCGTGAGGTGAACACGACCAGTCGTGCTTGTATACTTTGGGACCTGGATGAAGACACGGATTATATTATCCAGGTCCAGTCCGTTGGACTCTACGGAGAGAGTCTGGCCAGCAAAAAGATTCACTTCAGGACGCTTAAAAAGTCTGAACATTTTCAATCCACCATGATGGATCAAGGTAAGCTTGTCTATTTTAACTGTAGCGTTTGTACCGTATCATATATTTCATGCAATACATTTCATGATATGGAAGCAAGAAGAAAAAAACACAATAAAAATTGCCGTTATTACTTTATCTCACAATTCTGATTTTTCAAGATTAGAACTTTAAGATTTGAACTTTAGAATTCTGACTTTTTCCAGGCTTCCGTGTCACACTTTTGAAATTCTCAACGTTCTGACTTTCTTTTCAATTTTCACAATTGTCACTATTGTTTCCCTGAATTCTTAGTTTGCTCTCAATTCAGTTTTTTTTCTGCCGTGGAATTAAAAAAGTTCAGTTCAAAGTTTATGCATCACAATTCTGAATTTATCTCAGTTATGACATTTCTGTTTTTCTGGCATGAAATTTAAAAAAATTTTCTTCCGCAATTAAAAGAGCCTATTAAGCAATTCAACCAGTAAAAGCTCGTAACATTTCATGGCTCAGCAAACCCAAGCTCCGCAGAAATATGTATTGCATGTGATGTAAATCAATAATTAGTATGCTGATGTATTTCCTAATAAACGGGACGTATTTGGCCATTTTTGCATAGAGAAAGTTGTACATATTATACATCCACCACGATTATTTAGAGAATTTCATGAACGCGAAACATTTCATTAGTACGTTAACAAATAAGCTGAATCATTTTCTTCTTTCCTCTAACACATGTCTTCTTTACCCGATCAGATGACCCTGCGGTTGAGGGTTTAGATCTTTCCAGACACCTTCAGACGGGAGAGATCCTGATCATTATGACTGTACTGCTGATGTGGGCAGGTAAAGGACGTCGTGTTGGATTTAGTTACACATAATCATCATTAATAAGTAGTCTGGGTGTAATTAGATTTATGATACTGATTAACAACAGAAATCATTTGGACTTGTTTGACATGATAGTCAGAAAAATCCATTTATAGAACATTTAGACAAAATATCTCATATGCATAAGGCTATTTATACCATGCGAACCACGATCTGAAGAAGGATGTTTTTCCAATGTTGTGACAGAATGCATGCAGGAGACGGGTTTCTCTGCATACTCTTGATCCTGCTGACAAATGTATATCAATCAGTCAATCAATCGATCATTTTTATTTATATAGCGCTTTAACAACACTGGTTGTATCAAAGCACTGTACAGTATAAACACAGCTGTGTCAGATAGTGTAAATGACTTGAATGTAAATGACTGAGTGAGTGTGTGTGTGTGTGTGTGTGTGCATCAGGATCCGGTGATCTGTCCACGGTGCTCATCTAGGTGTTCTGGTCTCTAACGAACATAATCTCTAGGTGCTGATCCACCGTCTAGTCTGGATACAAACTGAGAAACAGATTAAGAAAGAAACAAGACTAATATTAGCGTAGATGTCATTCTTTCAGTCACAAGTACATCGTGTTTTTATGAGGAGTGTTCCCAGTTCCAGCTGATCTAATTTATGCAACCTAAAAATCCTTTAACGGATTTGAATAATAAAAGTGTGTTGGTGTGTTATGTGTAGGCTAAGTTAAAAAAGATGTGTCTTTAATATAGATTTAAACTGACAGAGTGTGTCTGCCTCCCGAACAGAGTTAGGGGATTGTTCCAGAGCTTAGGTGCTAGGTAGGAAAAGGATCTGGCGCCTCAGTTGATTCTGATATTCTAGGTATTATCAAACAACCAGAGTTTTGAGAACGCAGCGGACGGGCAGGACTATAATGTGATAAGAGCTCGCTCAAGTAAACCATCCAGGGCTTTATAAGATTTTAAAATCTATCCAATGTTAGTAAGGACTCTAGCTGCTGCGTTTTGACTAGCTGAAGTTTGTTTATCAAACGTGCAGAACAACCACCCAATAAAGCATTACAATAATGCATAAATTAATATTTCTGCATTAGATGTTGAAAGCATAGGTCGTAATTTAGATATATTTTTAAGATGGAAAAACACAGTTTTACAGATGCTATACAGTTTTAGAGATGCTATACAGATCCTATACAGGCTTTAGGTTTTGAATGCAAGATTATTTTCAACTTCTCCGATCTGTATTCAGATGTTCGCATCGCTGAAATATTTTTAGAATACTTGGCCTGCTTTGCTGTCGTTTATACGGTGACCTTCAGAAAGCATTCTCCTTTCAAACTGGATTTGGGGCGTCCAGATGGAAGATAGGGTGTTTGTTTTAATGAAAAGTATCAGATCCACATCCCGTAATCAAGCGGATCTCTGTCTCGCCGCAGCTGTGATCGTGCTCTTCTGTAAGCAGTGCGATATCATCAAAGACAACGACTCCAACAACCACAGCAAAGAGAAGAGCAAGCCTCTGTCCGGACAGAGCACTCCGGAGTATCATAACGGAGGCCTGCTGGGCAGCAAGGTGAGACCTCCACGTCCCGTCATAATTAACAAATTAAATTGCTTTGCATTTTATCTCAGGTTTAAGAAAATACTGATCAAACGACAAGTCCGAAGGAGGTGTTAAACCACACTTCATATATACTTTTGGTTAATTTTGTGAAGGTTAAATAAAAACAGGATTTACGTGCTCATTCTACAGAATACACAATCTAAAATATTTGATTTTATCGGTATATATGGGTACTTTGTCAGTGTATAAACAGTTTGTACTGCATATTGCATGTTACATTGTGGCATAAGGTATTATATACTGCATGATTTGAAAAATAATGTATATACAAAAATATATAATATATACAACAAGGTCCCATTAGTCAACAAAATTAGTTATGATGATGTATATATATATATATATATATATATATATATATATATATATATATATATATATATATATATATAACTATTCTTAACAAATGGAACTTTATTGCAAAAATTGCTTTAGGAGTATTTTTAATATGTTAAGTAATTTTAACGTATGAAACCTTATTGAGAACGACCAAAAATGTTCATTATTAGTTCATTAAATTATATACTTAATGTTAACAAATGGAACATTTATCTTACAGTGTTACCAAAAACTATCGTTGGTACATGCATGTTAACAAATGTAGTTAACTGCTATTAATGATGCATTATTGATGCATTATTGCGAAAGATTACTATTTTTAGCTCGTGCTAACTAGTATTGTTAAATAATAGTGATAAATGGAGCGTCACGGGAAAATGAAAGTTGACAAAACGAACCTTACTGAAAGAGGATTATCAAAATGTTGATTTAGAGGAGCATTTTTGGCAAAACCTTTTGTATTTTAAGCCTTTTTAATCGTTGGTTCCATGTTAACTAATGGAGAAATGCATCAGAATGTGCAAAAATGTTGTGTGTCATTTACATATTTCACTGTAATCTCTGCTGTAGTTCCAAAGGACATCGTCCTCGGTCAGCATCATCAAGGTTTAACCACGGCGTCATCACAGATCAGCGGATATCAGCTCATCTTCTGATATTCAAGCGTTAAAGGCAATAGTAACGTGAACCTCAGCTCCTCATCTGGAATTATAAGGTAGTATACGGGTGTTCAGCAGCTCCAATAAACAACAACGTCCTGGACCACCAACATACTGTACCTCTTTAACTAACACATCAAATATAATCACGGGAGGAGCTATCTCGGTGCTATGAATATGATTGTGAAAACACTGGCAGCCGGAGATGTGCGACGGTGATTTTTATTATGCGCGAATGTGTTGCACTGAAAGATGATTAATAATTGTACCAATTACAAACGTGGCATTTTTCATTAACACGTGTGACTATAAATTCATCAGCGGCCACAGAAGTGGCCCTATATTATGCATTTATGATTTCTAACCGCAGTGAACAGCATATCGGCGGCTTGTTTCATGTTTTCATCCTTAAGTGTTAACGCCGTTGTTAACTGTTTAACGACCTCGTTGATGGTTGACGGCGAGGTTTGCATCGGACCCAGTGCAGGAGCCTCCAGAAATGATTTGCGTGGCATTTCTGTGCCGGACTAGTTCCAGTTTCTATTCTGAGCTCGTAATTGAGAAGTTAGTAAAATGTCTAAGCCGTTACTGTAATGTGCGTAGCTCAGAAAATAATACTTATTTTTATTTGTCATCCATTTTTTTCTCGATTCTCTTAGCGAGAGGGTTCGATTAAGTTACATATAGTGCATTAGCTACACTTAGCTGTAGTTTTAGGCAATAGATAAAGAATGTAGTTTGAAATCTGTATTTCATTAGAAGCAAAGTTTGTTAATATTCTTGTTCTAAACACTACTTTACAATAAATGGAAAATAAAGAAAACGTGTTTTGTCTGTCAGTTGCATTTTGAGAGGCATTTTTGTATATTTTCTATAATTTTATTATACAATACTCTTTTTTTTTCTTTTTCATGCAATATATTATATTATGCATGATAGAAATGTATAATCCAGGAGGAATGTTTTCAATTTCGAGAAATTCGAGCGTTTAAAGTGCCCCTATTATGGATTTTTGTTGGGGTTTTTTCACGTTGGTCTGAATGAAAACGCTAATTCATTCTTCCCCACTAGGTGCCGCTTTCGTTCCTTTAAAAGCACACGAACGCTCCTTTAAATGAAATCAACTTTTGGGAAAAAGGTTTGGGAAAATTAATTGTCGAGTCCTTGAACAAATAACTTTCATTTTCACTAAAGTTAAATTTAAAATGATTTTAAAGTTGTTGATTGAGACTCCCAAAACCCAGATATTTCATAACTCATAATAGAGGCACTTTAAGAAAGTATATTGCAGTATTTATACAACAGTAGCCTGTGTTTGTGTTTAAGAAATTATGCACAAATTTCATTCCTTTCTTTTCTATAATTCAGTTTTTAATTCTTTTAAAGAGGATGATCTAATATATAATATATATATATATATATATATATATATATATATATATATATATATATATATATTAGCAATTCAAGTCAAGTTTTATTGTCATTTCTGCTACATGTGTCTCACAGGACCACAACATACTGGTTACAATATATTATATTAATGATATTATATTTTAGATCAACTTTTTACCTTTGAGATTTATAGATATATTTTTAGATATATTTTTATTGATAAAAAAATAATGATATAATGAATATAATATTAAAATAATAATCTGTTGTACAATAGCTGATACAATAATAACAGTGTGTTAGTGTACAGTAACAATAATATTAATAGATATTTATTAATGAATTGTAAGTATAGTAATTAACAATTATTATTATTATTAATACTAGCAATAGTAAAACAAATTGACAATATTTATTAATATATATATATATATATATATATATATATATATATATATATATATATCAATAATGTCAATCATAGCACTAGTAGTAACAGTATTGCTATGTTATATAATGTTTTCAATAATACTCTTTTATTAATATTATTATTGTTGTTGTTATTAATGAAGCATTTATATTATTGTTAAGGTCAATGAAGTTAATTAACTAATACTAACAAACACCTTGTGATTTTAATAGATATATATATATAAGATAGATAGATAGATAGATAGATAGATAGATAGATAGATAGATAGATAGATAGATAGATAGATAGATAGATAGATAGATAGAGTTTACAGCGCTGTTGTACTCCATGTTGTCCGGTAGGTGTCGTAGTTTCTCTTTTTCAAGCTGAACTCTTTCAATCACTTCCTGTGCTGCACACACATCACAACACAACTCAAGCAGCAATGAAACTTGTACACTTTGACTTCTTCAACACTTGGAGACACTTTACAGGGATAAAACCCCACCCGGACGACTAGTCTGCTCATGGAGAGCCGCTGAGATCCCCGCTGCCGGCGGTCCAGTGCTTATAAACACTGGACTTTTATTCTATGTTCTCTTTCCTGGGCTAGCCGGTCATGCTAGTTAGCCTGCGTCTGGTAACAAGATAAACACAAACTGTACCCTGTATATTTTCATGTTTCATTGATGTGGATTAATCACGGGCTCGTGGAGCCAGTCTCGCGACGTAAAAGTCGTACGGTCGCGTATGGCAGCGTTTCTGCAGTTTTGTCCATGAATTATGTATGCAGCTTGATATTAGCTGACGCTAACTGAAAGAATAACAGGGGCTTTCTCTTGTTTCGGATATGATTTGTGGGGACCCGCGGTGCGAGACGCGTTAGATTCGGGCTTTGTGAGTGATTTGAGGAACTCTTTGTTCGGGAGAGGAAGAGGAAAATGAGGAAGAGGAAGGTGATGGTGATGAAGATCAGCTCGAAAGGGAACTGCTGATTATAAACAGACACTTTCAGAAAAATGCCTAGAAGAAAACAGTCTAACCCACAGCCTGTGAAATGTAAGTGGATTTCTATCTCACTTTTATGCACTTCATTTCACAGTTTGACTTTTTTTTTTTTTATAAACGCTTTATTTTTATGTGTTGTTGTTGTATTCAGTATGATTTTGTTTATTACTGGTGATAGTTTATCAACAAGAGCATAAAAGGATTGTTATTGCCCTCATCCAATCTGTCTCTAGTTATTTTAATAATTTATTCAGACGTTCCGGCTTTTTTTTATTTTTATTTTGGTTTCTCTGGATCTTATTTTCAAATGTTACACATCAGCACCGTATCACATCATATCATTATAATTTATTATTTAGAAAACTTTCTGATGCTGAACATGTCAAATGTAGGTTTAGCAGATCTCCTGATTTCTCTGTAGCTTGGCGGTGTCTTCTGCTTTTCTCCAGTGTTGCAACGATGCCACTGATTTTCATGCATTTCGTAATTTTTCTGTCGAAATATGCGTTAAGAATATGGGAACATCGACGGTTGAATATTTCAGACTTTAATTTGAGAGTTATTTACATAACAGACTTTGATGAGTCTTTACTTCAGTTCTGAATAATCGAAACATTTAAACAATATGTTAATAAAATATTATATATGAATAAAATAGTGTTGAGCGACGATTATAAGTGTTTACTGTGTCATTTTATTTTGTATTTTGGGTGTGTGTGTGTGTATATATATATTATACACACATGCATGTATATATTTAAAAAAATTACATTCATATTAGGTGCATTTATACATAAAACAAATAATATATATACATATATATACACACACACACACACACATATGCATGTGTATATATATATATATATTGGCGAGGCAGAGGAAGCACAAGAGAAACAGGTGCAGTGAAAATCCCCGGAGGGTGTATTTATTAGACAATACACAGAAGGTGAGCGGTGAGTCCGTGCGAGGAGTGCGGCGGTGAGTCCGGGGTGGTGTAGCGGTGAATCCGGTGAGTGCAGCGGTGAGTCGTCTCTGTGTTTCCTGTGCTTAGTAACGTGAGGGAGTCCACTGTGAGGTAGTAGGGGAAGTAGCTCAGGCAGGCCCGTCACGTTGTAGCTTCTGGGAGACAAAGAAAGAGACAACAGGTTAGCTTGCGCTTTCCGAGTCTCGTGGCTCACTGAAGCCGCCGCCTGGCCGGGCTTATCTGGCCCGCGGCTGATGAGCTCCAGGTGTGGCGAATCCGTCGTTGAGTGGCTGGTGTAGGTGTTCCGTGTTTGTTCCCAGGGCAACGCTGATCGATCCTCGACGCTCACCTCACTCCCCAAGCGCTGTCCTGGTCCTGGTGGATAAAGCAGAGCGTAATAACGGGAAATTTGGGGTGGGTGGGGTGACCCTGACAGACCTGCAAAAGCCGACCACATCCGCGATAGGCCGTCGGCGTTGGCGCTGGCTGTCCCGGCGCGGTGTTGCACGTCCAAAGTGGAAGTCCTGGAGCGCGAGGAACCAGCGGGTCACCCTGGCGTTCGTGTCCTGGGCCCTGGCCATCCACTGGAGGGGTGCGTGGTCGGTAAGTAGGGTGAACCGCCCGGCCCAGGAGGTAGTACCGCAGTTCCAGGACTGCCCACTTGACGGCTAGGGCCTCCTTCTCCACCGCGCGTAGTTCTTCTCGGCGGGGTCAGCTTCCTACTGATATATAAGACCGGATGCTCCTCACCCTCCTGGATCTGGGACAGCACGGCTCCCAGACCCACATCAGAAGCATCCGCCTGTAGCAGGAAGGGGCAGCCAAGTCCGGCTCTCTCAGACAGGGTCTGAGGTGAGTGCGGCCTTAATCCTCTGGAACGCTTCCTCCGCGTCGGGGTTCCACAGAACCCGCTTCAGGCTGCCCCTTCCTGGTCAGGTCTGTCAGGGGCGGGCTATGGAGGAGAAGTCGGGGATGAAACAACGATAGTACCCTGCCAACCCCAAGAAGGCGCGTACCTGGGTTTTGTTGGTGGGCCTCGGGTCTCCTGGACCGCGGTGACTTTACTCTCCTGTGGCGGATCAGTCCTCGCCCAACTCGGTAACCCAGGTACTTCGCCAAGAGCGCCAGGTGACATTTCTTGGGGTTGGCGGTGAGTCCAGCCCGTCGAAGATCCCGGCACCCTCCGCAGGCGCTCAGATGGTCTTCCCAGGTCTCCGAGTGAATCACAAGGTCGCCGAGATAGGCTGCGCGCACTGTTGGTGGGGTCGGAGTAAGATGTCCATTAGTCTCTGGAAGGTGGCTGGTGCCCGTGTGACCGGCGGGAAGGGACCGGTATTGCCAGTGGCCGCCGGGTGGAGAAAGCCGCTTTTTGGCTTGGCTTCCTCTGACAGCGGAACCTGCCAGTATCCTTTGGTGAGATCGAGGGTGGAGATATACCGGGCCCTTCCAAGACGCTCCAGCAGTTCGCCTACACGGGCATGGGATATCCGTCGAACTCGGAGACCTGGTTGAGTCGCCGGTAGTCATTGCAGAAGCGGAGGGTGCCGTCCGGTTTTGGAACCAGGACGATGGGGCTGGACCACGGGCTCGCGTCGATGGTTCAATCACCCCAACTTCAGCATTTGGTTTACCTCCTCCTCAATAGCTCGCCGACGAGCCTCAGGGATCCGGTAGGGCCGCTGCCGGACGATGACGTCGGGAGGGGTCCGGATCTCGTGCTGGAGGAGGTTAGTCTGCCCGGGCGTGGACGAGAACACATCCGAGAACTGACCGACCAAATGTTGGAGTTCCGCTTCTTCTGCGCGGAGCGAGCAAGGCGTTGGTGTCGACGACCGGGCCCTCCTGAATGGCGAGTGTGGAAAGGTGTTCCCTAGTCCCCACCCACTTCTTTAACAAGTTAATGTGGTATATTTGTTCGGTGCGTCGACGGTCTGGTTGGCGGACTCGGTAAGTAACCGGGCCAACCTTTTCCAGGATGGTATATGGACCCTGCCAGGTGGCCAGGAATTTGCAAGCATTGGTGGGGACTAGTACCATGACCCGGTCGCCGACCTGGAATTCCCGGGCCAGCAGGGCGGTTATAGTGTCGTTGTTGTTGCTGCTGGGCCTGCGTCATGTGCTCCCGCACGAGGGGCATCACCCGTTCAATTCGGTCCCGCATGGCTTGGACGTGTTCTACGACCGACCTCTGGGCATCCGGCTGCTGCTGCTGCTCCCAGGCCTCTTTTGCCACGTCCAGCAGGCCTCGCGGCTGTCGGCCGAACAGCAACTCGAATGGGGTGAAGCCGGTGGAGGCCTGGGGCACCTCTCGCACCCCGAAGAGGACGTAGGGGAGCATCTGGTCCCAGTCCCGTTTGTCCTCGGAGACAACCCTTCTCAACATCTGCTTCAGTGTCTGGTTGAACCGCTCCACAAGTCCGTCCGTCTGGGGTGGTACACTGAGGTGCGCAGCTGCTGGATCCGTAGCAGCCGGCAGAGGTCGGCCATCACTCGGGACATGAACGGGTGCCTTGGTCGGTCAGTATCTCCCGGGTATCCCCACTCTGGTGGACAGGGTGAAGAGCTCCTGGGCGTCGCCTTGCGGTGGCTTTGCGGAGTGGGATGGCTTCGGGGTACCGGGTGGCGTAGTCCACGATCACCAGGATGTGTTCGTGGCCGCGGGCAGACCTCGGCAGCGGGCCCACCAGATCCATCCCGATGCGCTCGAAGGGCACCTCGATTATGGGCAGCGGGATAAGTGGACTAGGGGGAGGTGGCCGGGGCGAGGTCTTCTGGCACTCGGGGCAGGCCTGGCAGAACAGTTTCACATCTCCGTCGAGCCCCGGCCAGTGGAAACGGTCCCGGATCCTCTTGATAGTGTTGGCGGCCCCGAGGTGTCCGGCCAGCGGGTGGGCGTGGGCGAGCTCCAAGATGGTGTCCACTTTCCCTCGGGGCACCACCAGGAGCCGTTTCTCCTCCCCCCTCCGCTGGGCGACACAATAGAGTAGGCCGTTCTCCACAATAAAATGGGGGAAGAGGATGGGGGCCGGGCCGCCTCTTCTCCATCCATGAAATGTACCTGGTTCCAGCAATTCTTGAGCCGGTCATCCTCCCGCTGAGCCCGGCCGAACGAGCCCCTCCGACTACCTGTTGGAACACATCAAAGAATACATTAGTAGTATTCGGAGGGGACTCACCATCTCTTCCGCTGTCCGATGCTAGGAGAACGGCAGGGCGGCGGTTTCCTCTCCCCTCTCGCCTCTTCCGGCGAGGGCTTTGGGGGCTGACAGGCTGTGTCGCGGTGTGTAGCGCTCCCTCGAAACCGGCCAGTCCCGCCCGAGGATGATTGGTACCGGCAGGTCCTGTACGAGGCCCACCTCCAGGGGCCAGCTTCCTCCTGTCGCGCCACGGTGATGAGACGGGTGGAGACTTTCCTGGTGTCCCCGTGGGCGCAGGTCAGTGGCAGCCGCTTCCGCGGTTCCGCGCGCGCGGGGTAGGAGGCGGGACTGAACCAGGCTGATGGTACTGCCAGAGTCAAGGAGGGCTCTGAACTTCCGTCCATTCAGGCCGATGGGGATTTCCGTGCGGCGCGGGAAGCTCCCCGGTGGAGACTGCAGCCTGCCAGCCACGCTCTAGAGGAGTTGGAAGCCTCTTCGGTTGGCATCGGCTCATCTCTCACGGTCGGGACCGCCGCCCTCTCCATCGGTCGCCGGGTGCCCTCCGGCGCGCGTCGCTCCTGGGACACCCTCCGGGGAAAAGATGGCGCCCGCTCCCGGCCTCTCGGCGCTGCGGCGGCTTCCGCCAGCTCGACCGCCTCAACCAACTCCATGACGTTCTTGGGGTTTCTCATACCGACCGCCTGGCGATAATTCCGGGGGAGAGCCCGCAGGAGCCGGTCTATCACCACCCTTTCCACAATGATGGCGGGGGTTGGTGTCCCATCCAGGAGCCAGTGTTGCGCTAGCCGAGTAAGTTCGGGCGGCCTGGGTCCTTGCCGGCTGGCGAGACTGGAAGACCCACTCTTGAAGGCTTGGGCTGCGCAGACCGGTGATAGACCGACCCTGCCCAAGATTTCCCTCTTTAGGTCGTCGTGATACATTCGCCAGGTCGGCCGGCATGCTGAAATAGGCGCTGGGGCTCTCCTGACAGCAGCGGGGCCAACGCGCGCGTGCCCAATCCCTCCGGTCCCATCCTTCCGTGGTTGCGGCGCTCTCGAACATCTCGAGATATATTTCAGGGTCATCGCTGGCGGCCATTTTGGGTAGCAGCTGTGTGGCTTGCATCCGGGGATCAGGCACGACGGGCGTGGTTGAGTGGCGGCGCGGAGAGCAGCGAGCTCCTGCTCGGTCTCGTTCTGGCGGGTAGCCAAATGCTCGACGATCTGTTGCTGGCGAATGGAAACCTCTGAGAGGCGTTGGAGGAATTCCTCCATCTTCGCCGGGAAGCGAAGCGCTGCCTGGGGGAAACAAAGAGAGAAGTTGATGTTGTGGGAACCTTTAATAGAGGCGGCGATAGCGCTCTTCCTTTTTCTCTTTGTTTCCTCCGTTCTCTTGCGCTTAAAAACTGCTCGCATTCTCCACCACTTGTGGCGCAGGCAGAGGAAGCACAAGAGAAACAGGTGCAGTGAAAACCCCGGAGGGTGTATTTATTAGACAATACACAGAAGGTGAGCGGTGAGTCCGTGCGCGAGTGCGGCGGTGAGTCCGGGGGTGGTGTAGCGGTGAATCCGGTGAGTGCAGCGGTGAGTCGCTCTCTGTGTTTCCGTGTGCTTAGTAACGTGAGGGAGTCCACTGTGAGGTAGTAGGGGAAGTAGCTCAGGCAGGCCCGTCACGTTGTAGCTTCTGGGAGACAAAGAAAGAGACAACAGGTTAGCTTGCGTTTCGAGTCTCGTGGCTCACTGAAGCCGTCGCCTGGCCGGGCTTATCTGGCCCGCGCGGCTGATGAGCTCCAGGTGTGGCGAATCCGTCGTTGAGTGGCTGGTGTAGGTGTTCGTGTTTGTTCCCAGGGCAACGCTGATCGATCCTCGACGCTCGTCACAATATATATATATATATATATATATATATATATATATATATTTTTTTTTAAATGTAATTTATAATTATTATTATTATTATTACTACCGCTACAACAAGTACTACTACTACTAATGCATTATATATTAAGCGTCCATCTATATCAAAATAAAATCATTAAAAAAATCATAGTCGTCATAATTTTAAAAATAAATAATAATAAAAAATCGATTTTATGTATGTTAAAATGAAGAATGTGTGCGTTTGTTTATGTTTGTCTTCTGCAGTGGATATACTGCTTTTTCTTTGGTGCTTTATTTTCACTCCCGTTAACTAGTTTTTTTGCAGTGCATTGTTAAAATAATAACGTATGTCCATTTCTGGACGCAGAGCGTTGAAGATCAATCTAACCAAACACAAATCTAACCTTTACTTTTGCCCGAAAGCAGCTCTTTTTAGTCCCTCTCCAGCTTTTATGTAAGTTCTAAAGGAAATAGTTTGACTAAATGATAGTTTCCAAAGCCCTCGTTTAATGTTGAGTTAAGAGTCTTTCAAATCGACTCTATCTCAGTGAAAACATGTCGGCTTCCCCTCTTCTGTCGTCATTCGTTTCCTCAGGACAGACCCCTGTTCCTGGCGCGGGAGCCGCCTCTGACCCGTTTATCTGCCGTCTCTCTGCTTTTCCTTCCTCCTTCATTTATTCCTGTCTTTTTTTCCCTCATTGCAGCGCTGATAACCGTCGGTCTTATCACTGTACAAGTCTCTCATGCCCGTTTACTGGATATGACTGAGAATGGTTAGCAGATACAGATAGATTGTGTTATATCAGTAGAACTAGGAGCTTGATGCACGATGGAGCTATATGATGTAAGATATGATTCAATTAAATTTTACACTAAATCTACTCGACTTGAACTTTTAAAATCTTCCACACTTAAGCCAAGCAATTACTCGACACATTGTCTTAAATGCAAGAATAATGTTACTAAATGGATGGATTAATCATTTTAAAAGGCTTTAAAATAGGATAGGTACACTTCTTCTTCTTTATATATATTTTTATATTTTATATATATATAATGTAAAAAAAAAAAAAAAATATATATATATATATATATATATATATATATATATATATTTTATTTATTTATTTATTTTTTTACATTTTATTTATTTATTTTTTTACATTTTTTATTTTTATTTTTATTTTTTTTTTTTTAATTAATTTTTTTCTTATATACTCTTTTATATATTTCTTAAAAGTTAATTTTAATTTAATTTTTACTTTTTCTTCTTTCTTTTTCCTTTCTTAAGTTTTTAGACGCTGGACGGTTGTAAAAAAAAAAAAAGCATTTCACTGCATGTCGTACCATCTATGTATTTGTATGTGACAAATAAAATTTGAATTTGAGCCTCTTGGTTTGTAATGAAGTAAACTTCTGATGTTATTACTGACTGTGATGTTGTTTGGTTGCAGTGGGAGCTGAAGATGGGGCGGCAGTCGGAAATCAGGAAAACCTGGTTCTGGAGAGCGACTTCCTCCTGGGACATGAACTGGGCTTTGGAGAAAATGACTACAGGATCGTGGGTTTTGAGAGGGACTCGGGTCAGTGATGTGGAATTTGAATGACTTCAACTGTTACTTATCATGAATATATCATTTTAATAGGCTTAAAAAATTGACGAGTAGCTTTACTAATTAGATTTTGTGAAAAATGTGTTGTTTAGTGTTAATAATAATAATAATAATAATTATTATTATTACTTTATAACTACTACTGATATTAACAATAATGATGATAATACAAAATATTAAAAATAATTCTATAATGAATATAATAATAAAATAATAATCTGTTGTACAATAGCTGATACAATATTTGTTTTATATTAATAATAACAGTGTATTAGTGTACAGTTAGAATAATATTATTAATATTTTTTATTAATAGTAATTTTTTATTATTATTATTAATATTAGTAATGTAAAAATATTGACAATTTATTTATAGCAATATATATAATATAATATCAATAATGTAAATTATAGTATTAGTAGTAACATTATTGCTTTGTTATATAATTGCTTATGTCATATAATTATTGTTGATTTAATTTATGAAGCATTTATATTACTGTTATAGTCAATAGAACAAAAGTTGATCATTGTTAGTTAACAGTGCATTAACTAATGTTAACAAACACCTTGTTATTTTAATAGTGCATGCTAGAATTAACCAATATTATTAAATGCTTTAGAAGTTTTTGTTCAAGTGTCTTTTATTGTGATCTCGATAGACTCCGTCCACGGCTGATATGGGAATGCCAGTGTACGGCTTCAGCGGCGAGGACTGCTCCAGCTACAACCGTCTCAGCATGGAGAGCGACTTCGAGGACCCGCGGGACACGGAGAGCGAGCGGGAGGAGATGGGCCCCGACGCGGCGTTCGCCCCGTACCTCTCCTGCAGGCAGTGCGGTCAGCTGCTGGGCGACCCGCTGAGCGGAGCGCTGGACCTCGCCGCCGGACTCTACTGCCTCCAGTGCGGCGCCGAGGGCGGAGACACCGACCGGCTGGACCGTCCGTCCGAGGAGGCCCACCCGGCGGACGCCGCGCAGGGCAAGCTGAACCGCGGCAGATCCACGCCCGACGGAGGCTCGGGTAAAACGTACTCCTGCAAGCTGTGCAGCTTCAGCTCGCGCTACTCCAATCACCTGAAGAGGCACATGAAGACGCACAACGGCGAGAAGCCCTACCGCTGCCAGCAGTGCTCCTACGCCTCCGCCCAGCTGGTCAACCTGCAGCGGCACGTGCGCACGCACACGGGCGAGAAGCCCTACAAATGCGAGTTCTGCACCTTCGCTTGCAACTCTCTGGGAAACCTGAAGAGGCACCAGCGCATGCACACGCAGGAGAAGGACCTCAACTGCGCTCAGTGCGACTTCAGAGCCAACAACAGCCACTCCTTGAAGAAACACGTGATGAGCCACAAGGAGGACAAATCGAGCGCCTTCACGGAAGGTAAATGTTTGATCCGCTTCGTGTTAGAGCGGCGCGATCAGTCGAAATAAAACCAAAATTGTAGCATAGCTTTAGAGCAATTATCAAATCGCTCTAATATTTATCAGATTTTATTTTATTAATTTACTTATTATTTATTATACTTTTATTCATTTAAATTTTTTATAAATATACATTTTTAAATTGATTCACATTTTAAATCTATTTTATTAAATACATTTTTTCCCCAAATTAAGGGTTAGTTCACCCCAAAATAAAAATTCTGTCATTAATTACTCACCCTTATGTCATTCCAACCCTTAATATTAATTATATATATATGTATAAAAAAATATATATATATATATATATTTTTTTTATATATATATATTATTAATATATATATATTATATATATTATATTATATTATATTATATATATATATATATATATATATATATATATATATATATATATATATATATATATATATACTAAAAAATATATATAGTATATAAATATAAAAATATATAGCTCTCTCACTGAAATGTTCCCATGTCCAGAAACTTAGTAAAAACATCGTTAAAACAGTCCATGTCTCATCAGTGGCTCAAATTCGGTTTTCCTTTGCGCAAAAAAAACAAAAATAACGTAATATACAGTTTTTTCCCATTAAGTTCAACGGATCGCCGTCTCGCACATACAAAGAAAGATACTTGCATATCGTTCACGCGATTGTCTTTTGTTGGGTTTTCCTGTCAAAATAACAAGGAATTCTTCAGCTTGTAAGAAGTGCTGGTTTATCTGATAGTGGGCGGAACTGATGCGCAGACAGCAATCTCATTGGCTGGCGACAATCTCCATCGTCGCCTCCGCTTAATTTCAGCAAATCAATTCGCGCGAATCCTATAATGCTAAATTATAAACAATCCATTATTGTGATGCTATTAAAAAATTACTGTAACAATTTTAGAGTCAAGGTGTTCATAGAGATTTACAATAATATGTATTGAATTTGATAGGTGTCCCTCACATTGTCCCACATAAAAATAGTGTAGCGTACAATGTTTTATAATATTTTATTTTGTGTGCATTTCATTAATTTATCGTATCGGGGACATCCACGTTGTTTGATATATTACAATTTATTTTTAAGGAACAAAATAGTTACTTTCCTTGGTACATACATTTATAATGATGCGACTATAACTAATTACTTTTTAATGTAACATGCCCAACACATTTGCTCTCGCAGCGACCCGGGTTCGATTCCGTCATTTCTCTTTTGTCCCGTCCAATAAAGCATAAAAAAATCCATAAAAAAATTACAAATAAGAAAATTTATCCTAAAATTGTTTTGCATTTCCCCAAATTCAGTGCAACTAAATGGGAAAGGTTTTTATTTTTATTTTTATTATCCTCCAGTTGATTCCTAATGGGTATAAAGCTCATGCCTATATTTTCACTCCTATGTATTTTATCACAGAAGTAAAATCTTTTATGAACGCCACTTCCTACCCGGGAAAATCTGTTGTTTTGCTTGGCTATTTTAATTATCAGTGCTAAACAGGAATACTAATGAAGCACAAAGAAGCACTTTCTTGCGTATTTTCCATTTACTCTACACTTCGTGCTGCGAACCAAAAAGAGGAAGTGAAGCGAGGGGGGGGGAAGTAGAAACCCTCGGCTTCCCAAATCCGGATCGGCTGTAAAGAGGAAGCTTGTTTTGTTCCTTTATCTTTCAGAGTCTGTGGTGTCTGACCTGACTCTGCACATCAGCAGCGACCCCGACTTCCTCCAAAGCTACGACGCCCGCCACCCCCCCGCCCTGCTGCACGCCGAGGGTCTGGCCAAAGAGTCGGACCCCCTGCCCGAGCTGCTATTCCCCTTCACGTGCCGCGTGTGCGGAGCGGTGCTGGAGGACGAGGAGGGCACGGCGGCTCAGATCTGCAGCAAATGCACACTGGACATGCTGTCCAAAAGCTCGCCGAGCAGCCCGGAGAAAGGCGACAAGCTGTACTGCACGCCGTGTCCGCTCACACGCAGTACCCCCAACCACCTCGCGCGCACATGAAGACTCACAGCGGAGAGAAGCCCTACAAGTGCCCGCAGTGCAATTACGCCTCCGCCCACTTCGACAACCTCAAGCGGCACCACCGCGTCCACACGGGCGAGAAGCCCTACAAGTGCCGCGCGTGCGACTACGCCTGCGGGAACCTGGCCAACCTGAAGCGGCACGAGCGCATCCACTCGGGCGCCAAGCCCTTCCAGTGCAGCGTGTGCAGCTACAGCTGCAACCAGAGCATGAACCTGAAACGCCACATGCTGCGGCACACCGGAGAGAAGCCCTTCAAGTGCCAGGAGTGCGGATACACCACGGGCCACTGGGACAATTACAAACGCCACCAGAAGAAGCACGGCCACTCCGCCGAAGGCTGGATCAAGATGCAGCTGCCGGAGAAAGAGGAAGAGGAGGAGGAAGGAGAAATGTAGTGGGAGCTCTCGGTGATGTCTAACTCCAGTTGCCTTATCGTTATTGTTATTCCTGTTGTTGCGCTCGAGGAATCCGTGTGTGATGGTGTGTCGCGACAGGGCCGGGCGTGGTTGATTTTTATTTTATTTTTCACTTGATTGTATTTTGTCCAACTGTTTACAGCAGCTGATTTCAATCACAGAATCAGAGGTTTGCAGTTTAAGGTCGTCATCTTGAACTGAAAGAGCACATTTCTGCAACACCGGGTGAATCTCACAGAAATCTAACAGGCTGTATTTCACCCTACTATTAAGGAAAAAAAACATGAAGTTATACTTTGCATGAAAAAAATTAGGTTTGTTTTATGTTATTTTTTTAATTGAATCAACCGTGTCTCTTAAGATCGTAATGATAAATCAGTTTCAAATTTAGGTTTTAAGAATGAAATTATTTTTTTTTGTTGTTATTAGTTTCAATCAGTTTCAATTTTTTTTTTTTTTTTATATTTATATATTTTAAGAATGAGGCATGTTATATATATATAGCATATATATTATGTTATATATTTAGCATATATATATATATGAATATATATACTTATTTATTATAATATATATATTATATATATATATATATATATTAATATATATATATATATATATATATATATATATATATTAATATATATATATATTTATATATATTATATATATATATATATATTTATATATATATGCATATATATATATATATATATATATATATATATATATATATATATATATATATATATATACATATATATATATATATATATATTATATATATATATATATATATATACATATTTATATATATATATATATATATATAATATATTATATATATATTATTATATATTTTCTGCATATATATATAATAGTATATACATATATTAAATATTTTATATATATATAATATATATATACTGTTTTTTTTGCATTTAGCATTTAGAAAATAGCATTGTTTTTGTTTTTGTGTATTTTCTGCATATCAGTAAAGTGCAACAAAAATACTTTCATTCTAAATAAGACTTCTTTCATTTGCATTTGTTTTTTTTTTTTTTTGCTCATGAAAATCCTAAAACTTCTTATTTTTCTTTTTTGCTAAATATAACTTCTTATTTTTCTACTTTTTAAAGTTCCATTTCGCCCTCGATGTGTTTCGCGAGATTCACCCTGCCTGCTGTCTTGAATTCTCGTTGAATTGCTGAATGAAAGAACTGCAATAACACCAACGAGTGGTCCTGTTCCAGGCCGACGCAGCAGCTCTAGCTGTTTGATCACACTGGGATTTGATGACACTGAAGACGTCCGGCTGCTACTGTACGTTCACTTATGCACAAAGACAGTGATGTTGCCTTGTCTCGGGGAGGTACCGCCCCTCCTTCCTCATTTACTGTATCTGAATTTCCTGGTGCCACTGCAAAATGCTGCACTGATCGGGGTCTCGTCCGTCCCCAACACACTCGAGGTTTTTCCAGGGCATTAGAGGGATACGTATGGATTAGTCTCACGAAATGCTAGCATTATATTTACCATTAAATTCTTATCAAATAAGGGAATGTTTTGCATAAGGAATATGAAGGGATTTTTTTACGCATTTTTGCATCGCGACATTATTGCGCGCATCTGCGCTTTTTATTTCCGTGACGTTAAAAAGTGGAAGAAAGTAAATAAATGGTTCGGTTTTTGTGGTAGTATGTATTCTACTATCCCTTTCTTTTCGGTGCCCTGAGGCACGAATGACCTTAATTGTCTTTGAAAATAATGTCACAATGCAAAAAAAAAAAGATGTAATGGTCCTAAAACAGACTTCATTTCTTTATGCGTTTGTTTTTGGCGTGAAAACGACCCGGGTTTTCATGAGATTCACAATTTTGTGCGCGTGTCTTTTGTTTGACTTCAGTTTTCTTTAGAATAAAGTGTGATGCCTACTGTGAAATCCTCTCTTAGAAAAAACGCAATCACGGAAACCTGCGACGGTTTAATTTTCTCACACTGGTGGGAAAGATGCTGTTTTGCCTTCCCCCTTCCCCCCTTCTTATTTATGAGGAACAAAGTGGAGGCTTTATAACGAACAGATCATATTCAGAAACTAACATAAACATTTTTTACACAGTCACTCACACGTGTTTGATCTTAAAGCAGTTCACCAAAAATAATTTGCTGAACGTTTACTCACCTCGCTTCTTCATCAGTGGATGCTCTGCAGTGAATGGGTACCGTCAGAATAGGAGCCCAAACATCACAACAATCCTCAAGCTGTGTGTTTGGAAGACGTGTAAAATGTCTTAAGCGTGGATTTTTTCTTGATGGACTGGAGTATTGTTTTTTATCCGCTGTTCAGGCTCTCAATCTGACGGCACCCATTCACTTTAGAGCATCCATTGCGGAGCGCAAGTCTACGTTTCTCCAGATCTAAAGAAGAAACGAACGCGAGCACATCTTGAGAACCCGAGGATGAGAACATTTTCAGAGTTATTTCTAGACCTGGTCCTCTACTCTGGTCTGCTTTCTCTCTGTTACTGAACTGGTGCGGTCACTCTGAAATACACCACAGTGTGTTCAGTGCAATCAGGGAATGAGTGAATTAGATGCACAGCACTGAATCCAGTGATATTTGGTTTGCCATATGGTGTATATGATTATTTATGTACTGTATTTTTGTGGGTTTCTTTAGCTTTCCGATATTTGTACACAAATTGTTGATCTGAAGTGGCCTTTGGTTTCATAATAAAGATGTTTTTCAAATTTTATTGGCTGCAGCTGCATTGAAACTTTTGTTACCGATAAAACAAAATTGGATTTGTGAAGAACAAATGGTGTTTATTAGGTTACGGTGCAGCAATTTATTGGACGAGCGCTGTTTTAAGAACACTCGCATTTTGTTTCATTATATCACTTCCAACGTGTGATTATCCACCTTTTCTATTTTCCATTTGTGGAGAAAAAAGTCATATTGTGCCTGTTAACCAGTTGTAATGTGCCATCACAAGCTAAATTAATTTTATTATACATTGACATAATTATTGAATTATTATTATTATATATATATATATATTATATATATTAGTGCTGTCAAACTTTTATTACATAATATGTGTCTGTTCTGTATATTTCTGCACATAAAGACACACACAGTATATATGTAAATATTTACATATGTATATATATTTATATAGTTATATTCCTATATTTTAAATAAATATATTTAATATAGAAATATATTTTTCAAATATGTACATGCATGTGTTTGTATTTATATATATATATATATATATATATATATATATATATATATATATATATATATATATATAATTACACATTACAGAACTTATTTTGAATGCAATTAATGGGTTGACAGCACTAATATCTATATATGTTAATATAGTAATAGTTTGAAAATAAATGTTAGTTAATGTGACATGGTGAATAAAATCCATGCATATATATATATATATATATATATATATATATATATATATATATATGTGTGTGTGTGTGTATGTATATATGTATATGTATATGTAAAGAGAAAAAATGAGGAGAAATCATTTGTATTTCCCTAGTTTGTTTTAATCAATAAATGTGCATTTTTTACAGTACAGCAAAATGGAAAACACAGGACTAGCTAGACTAACGTATTTTATCACATAAATCAAAATCTTGTCGTTTGTTTGTTGAAGCATTTACATTTTCTTTCCTGTAGAGAGCAGAACGGAGCTCTTTCAAAGAGAAAAGCACGCCATCGCTCTTTTTGTATGGCTGACGTTGAATGTGAATTATAATGTTTTAGTGTTTCGGGTATATTCGTGTCTTTGCGCTGCTGGTTGAAGTCACGGCGCAGTAGCTGGTTGAAAGGGACCAAACCTCTCTCAAACACCTGACTTGGTTCCGTTTTACCAGCAACTAAGACGTGTTTTTGAGCAGGCATCCATCAGAGACATGCACACTTTATTGGCGGTTCGAATCGTCTCATCTACGACTCAGAAGACGTCCGTCCACGTCGTGATCTTCCTTCTGGACAATGACACGGAGTCCGTGGATGTGCCGGTATGTCCCGACTCTGTGTGTCCGTCCAGAATTAGCTGTCCTCCACCTGCCCGGTTATTTATAAGAGTAAACATTCGTGATGGCAGCAGCTGTCGAGTCACTCGGACGCTTCAGTGTTCATGTCATCGTAGAGGAGCCGAGCTTGATAAATCACCGGGGACCTGAGCTTGACTTTCACACAACCTTCACAAAGTGATCGAACCCCACTCGGTTAGTAGAGCTTATTTAAAATCGTGAAACTGTCTCTGGTTTACGAACTACCCTTGTAAGCCAGAGAGCCCTTTTAAAAACTATTCTTGGAAAAGGCCTATAATATCTTCCAAGGTATATTTGTTGCACTGTTATCCAACTTTTCTAAAAAAGAGTTTAGCCTTGTTTTCCAATTTATATATTATATATATATATATATATATATATATATATATATATATATATATATATATATATATAAATTGGAAAACAAAGGCTTAAGATTTAAAATAAAAATAATTATATATTTCAAACATTTTAAATAATTTTAAAAAAGTTTAAATAATTTATATATATATATATATATATATATATATATATATATATAAATCTTTATCATTTGAAGTTCTTTATGAAATTTATAATAAAATTAAAATTACACAAAATATATTCTTATTATTATAAGCGAAAAAATTACTTACAAAATGTTACTTTTTATGGCTTATAAATGTTTTCTGTAGAATAAAAACTCATTAAGATGGATAATATATTTCACTGTGATCCATAAACGTAATTTAAGCCAGCGCTTCCATATTCTCTTCCAGTTTTAGGGAGATGATGACGATGACGATGACGTCTCTCTGAGACCACACACTTCCTTACATTCCATAGATTGATTCTGTATATGGGGATATAAGGAAGTATGTCATCTCAAGGAGCAAGAGCTGGATCTGTTAAACACACACAGCACACATCAGAACGCTGAAGTACAGCTTAGATGACGTGAGACACATTGGACTAAGATTTCATGCATCTAGAGAAAGCTGTTAATGGCCTTTTTCCTCCACTGGCTGATTTTAAACAGCCTTGCGGTGGAACAAAGTAACATTAAAGTACAAACATTCTATTTGATAAAAACGGAACGCTTGGTCATTCTAAAAGACATTTAAGAATGAAACATTTAAAAAAAATTCAAACACTGTTCTAAATTCTGTTTAAAATAATGCTTAAAAAATACAATGCTGTTTAAATTGAAATCGATGTTCATTCAGACGGTGCTGTTTAAAACCTCTGTTTCAGATCATTTTAGCATGTTATATCTCTATACGATATGTCTGATCTAGCAGGCACTTACAATATATCCTCATGCTTTCAACGGCCTTTCTAAGAAGTTAAACTGATCAAAAACAACATTTCCTTTCTGAGAAACACCCGAGCGAGCGAGCGAACCAACCCCCAGAACTAAACGAAGCAGTAAAGAGAGACTCGGCACCCAAAAGCCCTGCAATCCATCAGAGAGTTTCAGCTCAGGCCTCCCACATTACTTGCCCGTCCCTTGAGGTCCAGTCAAACACAGGTCCGCCGCTCTCTCCCGTGCGTATCCTCGTCCTTTGCCATCTCCTGGATTGTGTCCAGAGCCGGCTTGGCTTCTCGGCCTTTTCTATAGCTCGCCCTCCCCTTGTTGGCGGCCTTCCACCTGTCGATGTCTTTTAGAGGCCTGGGTCTCTCCTGGACCTCCTGTTGGCAGACCTCAGCGCTCTGACAGGAATCACACCTCTCAGCTGTTCACACTGAGCTCCAGACATCCAATCTCAATGGCTTCTTCAAAAAAGGAGGGGATTCTGGGGGGCAGGGTGGGCCAGAAGACAACTGCCACCCGCTTTTATTGGGACAGCATGACAGAAAACGCTTTCTGGGGCGCAGCTGACAAAGAAGTGCGTGTGCAGAAATTTACCGCTTGGTGTTTTCCGTGAACTCTCCGGATGGAGCATTGCTTCTGAATTTTATGTCACTTTTGCGATATTTCCTCCACGGAATAAAAAAATATATATATAATAATAATAGTGAAGCTAGTTGATTACAATTCAGATTTTTATAGCAGTTCTGAATTTACATTTTAAATTAGATATTTAAAAAAATGTGAAATATAAAGCAATTTAAAATTTATAAATTTCAATATAAAATTGTGAATTGTTATATTCTATTACTTTTAGAATTACTATTCTATTACTAGCATAAACTAGTAAACAGCAAACAGTTATAAACTATTGAATAAAACGAACATATATTCTTAATTTGTGTGTATATATATATATATATATATATATATATATATATATATATATATATATATACAGACAAAACACACACATATATATTTGTGCTGTCAAACAATTAATCACATCCAAAATAAGTTTTTGTTTATGTATGCATATGTATTATGTATATATAAATGCATATATACATATAATTTTTTTTTTTAAATATAAACATATAAAATATATAATATATATATATATATATATATATATAATTTATAGATATATATTAAATATACATAGTACCCATAGGTCAAGGTTTGAATGCAATTATTATTATATTATAATATTTTAACTAATAATATATTTATAAAGTAATATAATATGCCAAAAAAAAGTTCAACAGTACAAGGAATTTGATTAGTATAAACTAAATGAGAAAAAAATATATATATATGTACAATAAAAAAATGCAGAATTACATTAATATATAAGTAATTACTAAAGTCAGAGGAAAATGATCGGCTTGTAGGAATGTTGTTCGCCCGCCTCGATCCTAAACCTGCAATCTGATTGGCCGATGGGAATGTTGTCATCCAGCTAGGATGTTGATTGAAGATTCTTGGTGATCGTGACAATAGCAGAACTCTCGAAAGCACTGATTATATACATATATATATATATATGTTCTGATCACACAGAACCGCTGCAGTCAGAAAGAGCAGAGCTCAGGGGAATGTGAACATGTTCCTCAAAGCGTCTAAGGTCAACACCTGTGTGCTAAAATCAGCTGCGGTGGAGAGAGATGGACGCGGAGCACAGAACTCACTCTGAAATTCAACTCGCAGGCTATTTCAGTTGCACACAGACGCTGGAAATAGACTGCTGCCTGAAGATTCCTGTCCATGAACCCACGCCTCAGAATAAATAAATGAATAAATGACAAAGACGTGGAGACACATTTAGCATTTATACGCTGGGTTAGTTCTTCTTTTTCTTCTTTTTTATAAGCACAAATTTCTCCTAAGTCTTAATAAAAAAAATAAAAAAAAAGGATCATTCAAAAACACAACGATCTTATTGTTTTAGTAAAAAATAAATCCTATATAAAGAGCATTTTTCGTGTATCTAAAATATAGCAATTTTTGGCAACATTGTAACGGCGAACAATTTTGACAAAACAGAATTTTAATTTAATTTTAATTTTAATTCACACTTTAATTTTACTTCAGCTATTTGCCAACGCAACATTTTTAATTTTTAATTAATTTAAAAAAAAAAAAATTAATTTTATCTAGAATGACTTTCATAAGTGCCTATATACACACGACCAAAAAATGTAATACAAAAAAAATCACAAAGCCATTTAAAATGTTAACGAAAACTACAAAAGTATAATCAATGATACTAAAATAATACCTATTTACAACGAGGTGTCGTTCGTTAACGTTAATGAATATTAATTATCGTGATCAATTGACGCTATGTTTGTTATTAGTTGATAAAAGACTCGTTTGTTACCCAGGAACCGCTAACTAAAGCACTACCCTGTATGCATACGATTCTAATTAAAGAAATTGCTTACTATTGTTCAACTTAAAATCAAAAAAGTGCATGCCATACAGATGTCCAATGAGATGTTTAATATTCTTTAACGCTGATGGCGTTGTGTGCCTTTCTTTGTGGTTCGCGTGTAACTCGTACAATCTCGAAACCTCGAGGGGATCAGCTAACGTCTTGGTGTTGAGTCGTTAGCGTTGGAGCCGTTAAAGCGGAGCGAGAGGCCAGTGTTTGAGGCCAGTTGCCGGCCTGTGGTTGATACAGCTGTTCCGTACGAGCAGACGCCTGAAAGACCTGCCATTGTGTACGTTTCTATCAGCGAGGTCAAAGGTACCGTAATCGACGCTTCACAAACAGGTGTGGGCCGTGACGGACTCGCATGTGCTGCCGCAGGGAAAAACGCAGGCTGTGTCTGCCGCTGAACGGTGAGGATGGCAACAGGTTGAGTTCGATCGACCAGCAAGTGATCTGAACCGAATAACAATATGTGAGACGTCCTCGGCTCTTAAAGGGGTGGCTCGTTCAGAAATACACACAGTGTGCATGGGTCAAAAAGAAATGTGAGTTTATGTCCATGAAAATAAAATGTGAAAATTTGGTTGAAGTAATGGTACACAGTGATTCAGTGTAACACAATATTTTTGTAAAAACATTCTGACTTTATTACATAAATTAAAAATAAGGAAGCACATGACATTTTATTGTGCTTTAAATTAGTAACAAAAAAAAAAAAATATATATATATATATATATATATATATATATATATATATATATATAAATATATATACATAAATTAAAAATAAGGAAGCATTCTGACTTTTATTACATAAATTAAAAAATAAATAAATAAGCATATATTACATTTATATTGTGCTATAGTAAAAAAATAAAAAATATATATATATATATATATATATATATATATATATATATATATATATATATATATATATATATATATATACATATATATTATTCGAAACTAGGATATATGGCAAAACTATATAAAACTAATTAGTATTTGGGGTGAAAGTACATTACAGTTTTTGTGCTTTAAATTAGTGTCATAAAAATTGATTTTTGTGTTGTAAATATGCCTGACAAGATTGTTACAATAAAACTAATGACATTTTAATGGGTAAATTTACTCAATCAGGGAAAGATGTTTGATATTTATTTTTTAATGGCTGTTTTTATTTAAAAAAAAAAAAAACCCACAAATTGCATACTTCAAAAAAAAAAAAAAACACAAAAATATTGCTTCTTTAAAAATTATTAGAAAAGAAAATGATAATTTTCCAAATGCTTGGATAGAGCATGATGAGACAGTCTTCCTGAAGACGTCCAGATCAGTGAAGTTAAGTGACAGCTGTCAACCCATACTGACCACATACACGCTCATATTAACCCTATAATGCCTGCTGGATCCTGTTTGACCACGGAACAAATAAATACATTAATCAATTTAACATTTGAATATTAAGTCTTGCGAATTTTTTCCTTACAACTTGGAGTAAAAGGTCTGAATTGTGAGATTTAAAAATTGCAATTTAACTTTTATATATTTTTAAATTCTTTTAATTCTAAGCTTCCTTCATTTTTAAGTTTTGTAGGAAGTAGTACATTCTGTCAAACCATTATGATCAGTTTTACACATGCAGTAAATCATTTGAGATAATGTAAAATAATGGGATTTTTACTCAAATTTTCGATCCAATCTTCAGTGGAAAAGTTGAAAAACGTGTTTAAAATGTTTAAATTGTGTCTTACCAACAAGTGAATTTCTACAGTATAGTTGACACCAATGTTATTTTATTATTACTGAGGTACTATTATACTTTTATTGATTGAATGAATTTTTTTATTTATACATATATATATATATATATATATATATATATATATATATATATATATATATATATATATATATATATTTATTTTGCCCATATAATGTTTATTAATTGTTATTTCAGTTTATATATATTATATATTATATTATATTATATAGATATATAAAAGTTTTTTTTAATTGTTCATATAATGTGTATTAACACATTTATTAATATATATATTTCATACATTTTCACAAAAAAAAAAAAAAAAATATATATATATATATATATATATATATATATATATATATATATATATATTTTTTTTTTTTTTATTATTATTATTATTTATTTATTTATTTTTTTTTTTTTTTTTTTTTTTTTCATTTTGCATCTCTGGTGAAAATGAGAAATGTTTAGTCGAAATAGCTCAAACAAAAATTGCAAAAATAATTTTGCTATTAAAACATTTTGTAACTAGTTACTTTCATTTAATGAAAAAAAAATTTACTTGTGTGTTTTACATATACATTACAAACATACACACTACACAACTATTAATCACGTTTTTTTTTAATGATTAATTGCAACGTTTGACAGAACTAATTATCATTATTATTATTATTATTTCAGCTATAACACATTTCATTTTTATTGCAATGTATTACAGTTACTATATTAGTTCTTATGGTTGTAATTACCTATAATATACCGCTCGCAATATTAATGAACGTAACAGTGTGACATTGTTGTGGGGAGTTTCACTAAATGGCTTTAAGGGAAGCCCAGCTCCAGATCGCAGGCAGCCGAAGCAGCAGCTGGGGAATCGCTGCACATGCTCCACGCAGCAGGTGGCGCCGACCACAAAACCTTTCCTCCTCCAGAAATGTCACCTCTCTCCAAGGCCGGCATATTCAGCTGGGATACGATTAGGCCGCGCTCTCTCATCCTCCGAGTTCCTGGGAGAACGAGGAAAAAGGCATGCGCTTCCAGCACATTATCCGAATGGCAGGCGTGCCGCTGTCTGCTTCCTCGGCCCGTCGTGACAATTGTGCGCTCATTTGTTCAGGGGCTTCGTTGCAGGACCTGCCATTGTGTAGGGGTCCCCGTGAAGGGCAAACGTTTCAGAAGAAGGCTCGATGCGCGTGCTGCAGGGCTGGAAAAATGCATGGTTAAAAAAACTAAATCACTGGTGAAGGGAGTTTATGAAAGTCTAACCGAAGGATGGAAAGCGATATTAAAGAAACTGGAACTATAAGGTCACTGAAAGTCTATTCCTCTGTAACAGGAAGGATTGAAGTGGTAGTTATAGAAAGGGGAAATGTGAAGAAACACCTGCAACGCGTCTTAATATTGCCAGTATTTCTTATTAAAAGATAATTTAGTGTATAGCATGAACTGAACTATAAAAAAAAAAAAAAAAAAAAAAAAAAAAAAAAAATATATATATATATATATATATATATATATATATATATATATATATCTAAATAAATACTATAAATATTTTTGACTGAAAGGAAATAAAATGTATTAAAGTTAAACCTACGTTAAAATTAAAATAAATGTTTAGCATTTTATTGCAATTTAGATAATAAAATAACTAAATAAAATAAAATTAAATAATTAAACTGTAAAAACACACCCACACACCCACATATAAATATATATATATATATATATATATATATATATATATATATATATATATATATATATATATATATACAATATAAATAAATATAAATATATATACACATATATAAATATATTATATATATATATATATATATATATATATATATATATATATATATATTTATAACATGAAATGTATATATATATATATATATATATATATATATATATATATATATATATTTATAACATGAAATGTGTATATATATATATATATATATATATATATATATATATACATTATAACATGAAATGTGTATATATATATATATATATATATATATATATATATATATATATATATATAAAACATCAAATTATAATAAACAAATTAATTTATAAAATGAATAAAATCTGACAGAATAATAATAAAAATGAGCAAAAAGTGCACAACAAAATGGACACAGTTTTAACGATAAAATGATAACAGAAAATATACAAATAAAATAATTCAAAATATTAATATGCATTATAAGAATATTAACAACGCTGGTATGATGAAGCTGTGCAAATTAGAAAAGAATTTTTTTAGGCAAAAAGAAGTCCCTCTGCTGAGGGTTAGATTGAAGTGTGTGATGATGGGCCTCTAGAGGAGCTGAGCAGCATCCTCAGAAATACAAGCGTGAGCGGCTGAAAGAAAGTGTTCTTCTTGATGACAACAGGACGAGTAAATCATGCAGACAGAACTTTCTCTCGTCACATCTGATCTCTGTTATGCCATTGACAGCTGACAGCCTCGAACACACCAGTATCTCTTTCCCCGCTCTGTAGGAGCTCCGAACACGCTTCCTTCCTCTTCTCTGATCTTTCTCATGGCCAGCATCAGTTTCAACCTCATTAGAATTAACTTGAAAACTGATAAACAACAGGTGAAATCAAATAAAAATCATATGACTGATATGTAAACACACACAAATAAAATTCTATTTATTTTATTAACATTAATTCATATTATAAAAATAGATGTAAAAGTTTTTTGTTATATATATATATATATATATATATATATATATATATATATATATATAAAACACATACAAATAAAATTATATTTTATTATATTAACATTAATATAAATATATATATATATATATATATATATATATATATATATAACACACACAAATAAAATTATATTTATTTTTATTAACATTAATAGAATAAAAATAGGTGTAAAAGTTTTTGTTATATATATATATATATATATATATATATATATATATATATATATATATAACATGAACAGAAATTAAATACAATGTGTGTGTGTGTGTGTGTGTGATTAAATAATGAATAAATTATATACAATTATTTCAGCTAGTCGCCTCATGATGATTATATTCTAATAACTTGTACTAAAATAACTAAAACCAAATGAAGATGAAGAAAAAATAAACAGGTATATAGTATTTCAAGTCATTTTTAAATGACTATAACTTCAACTAAAACAGAAATAAAACAGAAAAATATAACAATGAAAATTACATTTTACTAAAACTGTAATAGATCTGAACTAGAGTCCCCTGACTACTCTTTCTATTCTCATTAGTGCTGTTTTCTAGCACACATACTAGAAATATTAAACTAAACGGCTCAAAAATAGATATGCATGATTAATACTTCTCAAATCAAGCTACATGTTGAGACCCAATAAACATGTTACTTAATGTTAACGTGAATGACAACTTAAATATTTTAAGTTGACTCAACTAAAAAAAAACTAGGCTGCGGGGTAACAAGCTATTTCAAGTTGAAACAACTATTGGTCTTCTTATGGTTTCTCAAGCCACAAAGAGACATCGAACGTTCAACGTTTGAAGCTCCAGTCCCACGAGCTATTTGCATTTTGCATTTCACTCGCTTCGAGCTGAAGAGCAGATGTTTCCTGACAAAAGGGAAGTCATTATTCAACCCGCTCTTGAGAACGCAAGCATCGGTTAACCTGAAATGTCTCCTTTTCCAACGATTGACGTGAATAAAAAGTAAAAAAAGCATTCCCTTCATTTAGCGCCACTCGCTCAGTCGACATCGATATCCAGTGCATTCACGGGCGGCCATAACAGAGGCCTTCGCTTTGGGCGTCTCTTCTGGAGGCGCTGGAGGAGAGTTCCTGGGTGTGTGTTTTTAGAGACGATCGGAGAGCTATTCTGTAGGTTTCGCACCACTAACCCGAACTTTCATTGTTCTCGTGAGTTGATCGTCATTGGGGTTTGTGATATCAGATGCGATTAGCGCTTCAGTGCTCTTTAAATGCTAGCTGTTCATCTCCAGCGCTTTAGACGGTAAAGCCACCGAAGGCACAGCTAACACCAATGGGACTGGTGAGCGCCGCTTACGACCTGATGCCATCGTGCCTCTCGCCTCAAGCCTTTTGACATCTTTGTTTCTTTCAGCGCAACTCTCACCCGGCTGTACCCGGAGACATCCTCGAGTTTCCGCAACGGCTACTTTTCTCACTTCAAGCATTTACTCACGGTGAAAGAGACGGCGTTCGCTACGTGGCCCATCTGACCATCAGAGGTGAGTCTGTGTGACCTTTAAGAAGAACGATTCACCTTCAGGCCACCCGAGATACAGGTGACGCCGCTTTTTTTATCGGAGAAACGTAACTCATCAACGGGTGCTCTGTGGTGAATGGGTGCCGCCGGAAACGAGAGCCTCGCAATAATGCGCAGCACTGCGTCCATCAGTTAATTTCATTAATAATAAGTCAAAAGCGGCGTGATTTCTAGAAACATATCCAGCATTAGCGTTTGTTTGGGCTTCAAACTGTTACATCTGGCTAAAATATGAGCCCGCTTATTCACTGTTTATATATATGTAAACACACACAAATAAAATTCTATTTATTTTATAAAAATTAATTAATATTATAAAAATAGATGTAAAAGTTTTTGTTTTATATATATATATATATATATATATATATATATATATATATATATATATATATATATATATATATGTAAACACACACGAATAAAATTCTATTTATTTTATTAACAATTAATATTATAAAATAGATGTAAAGGTGTTTAGTTTTATATATATATATATATATATATATATATATATATATATATATATATATATATATATATGTAAACACACACAAATAAATTTCAATTTATTTTATTAACATTAATATCATTTTTTTATATATATATATATATATATATATATATATATATATATATATATATATATATATAAATATGAACAGAAATTAAATACAATATGTGTGTGTGTGTGTGTGTGTGATATAATAATGAATAAATTATATGTGCAATTATTTCAGCTAGTCGCCTCATGATGATTATATTCTAATAACTTGTACTAAAATAACTAAAACCGAAATAAAGATGAAGAAAAAAATAAACAGGTATATAGTATTTCAAGTCATTTTTAAATGACTATAACTTGACTAGAAATATTAAACTAAACGGCTCAAAAATAGATATGCATGATTAATACTTCAAATCAAGCTGCATGTTGAGACCCAATAAACATGTTACTTAATGTTAACGTGAATGACAACTTAAATATTTTAAGTTGACTCAACTAAAAAGAAAAAAGGCTTCAAACTGTTACATCTGACTAAAATACGCTCCCGCTAGTCGCTGTCTATTAATTAACAGTAGCTTCCGGACTAAAAATAAGACGTAATAATGCTTCCGGCAAGCTTCCTGTTGTGTTTTGCATCAAAATATTTGTTTAGAGTTGCTCTGGTTTTGATGATAAACCGTGCATATTTCTCTCTGATTCAGAAAAGTGGAGGAAGAAATATAATGAATAGAGAGCTTGCATTTAGCAGCAATAGATGGGTTTTTACTTCACCATGCGTTAACTGCTGGACCGGAGCGGTGTGTGTTACTGTGATGCTTTTATCGCCCTCGTTCTGACGGCACCCATTCACTGCAAAGCAAGCAGATTTCTCCATAACGTCTCTTTTCAAGATTCAGACACCAAACTCCTCCTTTTCGCCGCGCTATAAACGCCCCGTGAAGCTTGACCCGCCGCCATAGTTGGGAAAAAATACAAAGTGAGAAACTACCTGGACGACAAGCATCCGCCGCGGGATTTCTACGTCCTCATCAAGCCGGAGATCGACGACATCATGACGAAACCCATCACCTTCGACATCCTGTTCAACAACAGCGAACATCAGGCCACTATGTTACGATACGGGTCAAAAAGTCAGAGCAGGTAAACCGTTTAGTGCATTTATTTTAAACCTATTTAACCTGTCTGATTGCGACGGTATCGCCCTGAAAACACTGGCAGTCAAGAACGCTTTTTGCTAAAACTGTTTCCAGATCGAAAAGGTCTATGCCAGGATAGTTCCCACCTGGAAAGATTTATTTGAGAAGAAAAGATTTGAGAGCCGCATCTTTCTCTGCATGAAGACGCAAGACTTCAAGATCACACACAAAAAAAAACTACTTCTTTCTTAAATAATAACGTGCCGCGTCAAATATGCACGCATGACTTTTTTCTTGATGCTCATATAAACAAGCTGCATAATTTTTGTGAATGCATTTGTGGATATTTTCGATAAGTGTCCAGAAGGAGGCGACAAATAGCTAAAGTTTGCACCGATTTTAGCATAAATTTGATATCGGCAGGAACCCTAAATGTGCACAAAAATGTGCTTGTATTAATATTTGTATATAGTCGGAGGGGAAAATAGCTATGCCATCTTGTGCATTTCTCAACTTGATCAATAATGTTTCAATGCAAACTAACATTTTGTAAAACTAAG
>NC_056715.1:818067-903067 GCF_018831695.1 Puntigrus tetrazona | reverse complement strand
GTTGATTGAGACTTAAAATGATGTTAAGTTACGATGAAAAACCTACAAATGAATACTAATTATTTAAATATGTATTTAAAATATATGACTCATTTCTGTAGTCAAAGCAGTTTTCTGCATTATTGCTTCTGATCCTTTATGTAGATCAATCTAATATGCCAGATTTGCTGCTTAAACATTTCTGATTATTATCAGAGCTGCTTCATATTTTGTGAAGCAAAATCTATTAACAGATGTTTTTTTTTTTTTGCAAGCTTGAAATTCAAATAATAATATCTATCTATCTATCTATCTATCTATCTATCTATCTATCTATCCTATCTATCTATCTATATATATATATATATATATATATATATAACATATCATAAACAGACTGAAACACAAAACCCTTAAGGTTGGCTTTTGTGTTTCTAGAACATAGGGACTTTTAGAAAATTAACTTATTGGCTGATGTCACTTTAAATCAGTAAAATAGCCAATTAGACTAATTGGTCTGGCCAAAATATCAATGTTATTACAAAAATAACCACGATTACTTGATTCTGCGTAAACGGCACTGACTCCAGTTTTCTCACAGTGCAAATTAATATTCATTGGTTTTATTTTCAAAGCAAAACATTTAATAAATAGTTAGTAACAAAAGTGTGATATCCATCAGTGTTACATTTATAAAAAGCAGTAGCTATCTTCGCATGTAAATAGGGCTAATAGATATAGCCTTAAAAATAGCTCTTCGTTATTTGATAAAGGCTTTTATATAAAGGACGGACTCACTGAAGTCCACTCACATGACAATGAACTATTATTATGCAATCAACAAGCCTGAACTGTGCGCTGTGGCTGAGTCTCCGTTACGACCGAGTAGTTACAGATCAAGATCGTGCTCTCATAGCAGGATGAACGAGGATGGGGATTTTCTGATGCAGTTTGCTTCAGCCAGTGAGAGGATTTTATTGAGCTCCGGCGAGACACAGAGAGAGAGAAGAGGCGATTGGACGATCCGCTCGTGTCATGTAGCTCAAATGACTGCGGCATTAAAATGATTAGCGATGCTTTCTAATACGCGAGTTCATTAGCGAAGCCCCCTCGGCGAGCTCAAATGCTGATTTTAAATGCTGTTTAAGTCTCATCGCATTTAGCTGACCTCAGTGAAGCCACATCACATGCGCCAAGTGGTGACCACGCTGCTGCGAGAGAAGAACCAATCTCCCTCGTTTTACAGAGGTCGCGAGAATTAGCGTCTCGCGTCCGTTCGGAGATAAACCAGGCGCTTTCGTCGGGCGTCGAAGTTCGTGTATTGATTACTGAAGTTCAGCCCGGTGAAGGGTAGCGGAGGTGGGTGGTCGAGAGGCGTTAAAATAATTTACAGCCAGCGGGATTCGTTGTCGAGCAGCTTTCGGGTCAGGGCGGAGAGGCGGTTAAATCGCGCTCTGCTCTGATAAACTAATTAGAGAAGCGTTAACCACACGACAAGGACATTACCATAAAACCACTGTCATACAGATGAGCTCTGAGGAGGATGGGAAAAATAAATTTACATTTACTTCTTGTCTTGTGAAAATCAGAAATGGAATCAGTGATTTTTGTTTATTTTAAAGGATATATATCTATACAAACTAAATGTACATATGTGGTTGACTTAATATGCCATATAAACCTGTTAAATGTATATTAAATATCTATAATATAAATATCTATAAAAATACAAATAATTGTATTTATTAAAAAAAGCTTAAATATTTAATCATCCCAAAAAGAACTTGATTTTCCATATGCAAACATATAGAACTTATGTATGCACATACGTGAGTGTTTAGATAAGACTAAGATATTTTGTACTTTTAGTACGGTGACACGAAGAGGGACTGTGGCGTAAGATTTTACTCAGCCAAGTATAATCTGATAGCTATATCTGGAAACAGCCGGGTTACCAACATAAAGCTCTGAGATGCCCCATGACTGGATAGGTTGTTGGCGGCGCGAGATACGCCTCGGGTGGGTTTGGTTTACATTTTGTGACTTATCTGACAGCGGCTGCCAGCGCTTTCAGGCCATATCTCACACTTTAAAGGACCGTGAGTACACTTCACCCTTCAGGTCAGTTTTAGTAAAGCGGTTTCACTGCTCGTCCTCTGCTGGAAGTCTGTGGGCCTGTGCAAACTGGTTTCTATCTGAAATGCTTTCTGTGAAAATCGGTTGCATATTGCAGCGAACTAACGAGACATATAAAATAACCGCTTTAAGCTGACCTGAAAGCAGTGCTGCCTTTACATCGCTGAAGTGTGAATGTGGCCTGGCGACCAACTACTGTCGGAAATAAGCAAGCCCACCCGAGCATATCGCACCTTAACTGCTCGTAAGTCTCAAGCTGCTGCTGGCAACAACATTTCAGCATAACTATCGGGTATGCAACTGGCTCGGCTCTGCTGCCACGACTATTATCACTATGCTAAAGGCATACAAAAAATATCTTAGTCTTTATCTAAACACTCACATGTGTACATAAGTTCTGTATTTGTATGGAAAGAGCAAGCTTGAGATGATCAAAATATTTAAGCTTAAATACAATTGTTGCTGTTTTGATATGTGTATGGGTATTTAATACATTTGCTTTAGTTTACTATAATATTAGAATCAGCCTGCTCTTATTTAGACTGTATAGATATATGTCACTTTAAAACAAACAGAAATTCACTTGATTCCACCTGTTTCTGCAAGACAAAGTAAATATGAGGCCCATTTCCCCATCCTCTGCGAAGCTTTCGCTCTATATGACAGTGATTTTATATTGTCAATAAATGTGCAATTTAACGCTCTCTGAAATAAGCGTCAGAGCAGGCGTGTTTAACGCCTCTCGCCCGACCGGCTGCCGTGTATTTCAGCGACTGTGCGGCGTCTCTGCATTCCGTCCACACTAAAATCGCCTCTTCGCCCTGCGGCTGTTTCGGTATCGGCTACGACTCTGACGATCGGCATGGCGCCTGGCTGTCTCGGCGAAGTGGGCGTTCCGTATTTACAAGCGAAGTGGTGCTTCACCGTGGCTTTGTCTTTGTGTTTCTGGTTTTGGAATAGCTAAATGCGATAGTTTTCAACATTTAAGCTCAAAAACATTTGGCTTACAAATCGAAAGAGGCTTAGATTAATATACCAGCGGTAACTAACGTAAACTAGTAACTACGCGGTCGCTGACCACATGTTTTGCGACTCGATGCTTTCTCTCTTCGGGCGATCTCTGACTGAAGCGCCAACATCCCTGTTCATCCCCAGGAGCATGACGCGATCTATTTTCTCGGTGGCCTGTTTAACTACGCACTGAAGTCGGAAGCGACACATAATATGGTTCGTGTCGTATTGGTGGCAATCGTCGCACATATAAAGCTGCTTTATCAAACAACGAAAGAGCTATTTTTAAGGCGACATCTGTGTGCTCCTATTTATGCGAAGACTAACACTTTTACTAAATGCTGTTTTTGCCCAGTGAATATCACACTGTTCTGGTATTTTATTAACAACTTTGAAGCAATGAATGTTATTTGCTGTGGTGCTTGGTGTCGTGCTGCTGCAGTGTGTCATGTATTTGTGTCAAGCCAGTGATGACACAGCCAGACAGTATCTAATTGGCTATTTTACGTTTGTGAGCATCGACAATGAAACAATTTTTCTAAAGGAAATCCCCTGTGATTCTAGAAAACACAAGCCAGCCACAAGGGTTTTGTGTTCCGTCTGTTAAACAGATGCTTGCTATGCTGTATGCTGTATGCTGTATATGAATAGATGAATGTAGATAGATGAATAGATGAAATAGATAGACAGACTATTATTATTTAATTTAGTTGCAAAAAAAGCATCTGTTAATAATTTCGGTTTTCACAAGCTATGAAACGGCGTCGAAATATTTCTTTAGCTTGTAGATCTTGCATATTGGAGGCGCGATTCATGAATTAGGTATTATTGTGTGCAGAAAACTTCAGCACTGACTAAAAATGATCGCCTATTTAAATACATATTTAAATAATTGTATTCATTTGTGTTTTTCATCGGTAACAACTCTCAATCAACAGTTAATTTCTGCCTACAACACAGCAGGTTTCTTGTCTGCTATTAACCAATGCGACTTTCGGGGAGAACTTACGATTCCATTTATCTCGTCACTTAAAAACATTAAACGAACTGTTGCCTTGACACTGAATTCACTGACCTACAACTGCTCCAAGAAGAGTATGCACATACAAGTAATGCATTTCTTCGGCCAACTAAGCAACTCTCTATGAAGGAGTTACACGCGCTCCTGAGTTATGCTCGGTATGAACAATGGCTGTTATCAGCTCTGTTCTTAAGATTTGATTGAAACATCTTCTTTAAATACGTGATATTCATTCGTTACCAAACTGCTCATTAAACTGCAACACTAAACATATTCACATTCCAATAACCAAGCCGTATCGGCAGTGATAAATTGCGCTTTACGCTGCGAAATTTGTGCGTGCGATCCTGTTCGAGCGGGCATGGCGCAGCTAACATGGCACATGTGGCGACCATCATCTAAAATCTGGCTTAATTTATCTGTGAAGCGTGGAAAGTATTATAAACATTAACGGCGTCGTTTTCTGTAAATCTTTGCCGAAATGAAGATATTAAAAAAAATAGCTTGGCTCACAGTATAAGCATTTTTTGTTCAACGATTCACTCTTCCGAAATGGATAACGTTTGACAACGCATCACTTCACTCTCATCAGACGTGAAGATGGAAACGAGGTCGACGAATTCTATTGAAAACAGGACGGTGACTAAACAGTCACTTACCGTCGCTTCGTGATACATGAAATCGTGACGCTTGTTCGAGACGCCCGGCGACGATGCTCAGTTATTTTAAAAAAACACCAGTCTTTGAAAATACGAAGTTGGTAGCTTTAAATCAAGCCAGTCGTCTCTCAGCGTTTCAAAAGCGCAACTGAAATATCGCGTTAAAACGTTTACCAGCGATAGTGATGTTTTGTTTCGCGTATAACAATTTGAGAAAATTTAACATTGTCTTGCTATAGCGCGCGCTGCGCAGCTCTTGTCGTATGAGTGAGCAGTGAGACGTCCTGTCACACCGCTCATCTTGAAATGACAAGCTTTGCTGAACAAACCGTTTACATTTTAAACTGTTTGTCTTGCCAAAATATGGACCATAATAAAATCACTTCAGCGTACTCTCGGCAAAAATATTCCAACGCTATTCATTTCTCTTTTGAGCGACACATTCATCTGACTGTCTAAATCTTACATCCCCTGTCATTGCTGTTCTTCTACTTTTACACTGGTGTTTGATGCTATATAAATAAATGATGATTGATTGATAGAAGAGAAGTGTTATTAATGAGGAAATAGTATTTTGCTGAAAGCGATAAAAATTCTGTGTGTAGTTTCACGAACGCATGGCATTAATTGCTATTTGCTTACCATAGTTAGTGACGGCACTGAAACAGCGTGTAACGCGTAAAACGCTGTTAACTGAAGTCTTCATTGGACGAACATTCGCTTTAATACGACATCTCTTACGAGATGATGTTGATGTTTCTGAACGCATCTTCAGCGAGCGAGACAAGATTTATGATTGGCGTTCGGTATGGTGATAGCGATAACCCTGGTTGCAGATCCGTGCTGAAGCCGGTGGTATTGTCAGGTTGTCGTGGACTGTTGTCTGAGCTGCGACCGATGGCGGGCGGCCTGCTGAAGCTGCTCTGGGCTGCTTTCACGGTCATTTATCTGGCGCACCATCGCGATCGTGTACCGCGCAATGATCTCAACGACCAACGTTCCTGCGTGACTGGGCGATCTTTTAGATGCAAGCTTCAGCAGTTTTGCTAATCTTATGACCATAACATGTTTGAAACTATTAACAAGTGACCATTTCTGACACTAATTTGGTGCCGTACGCGACCAACAATGATATTTCGGTGACGTAATTTCTTTGAGCTCGCTGCTTACGTGTTAATGCGGCCACACGTGAAACTATTACGTGATTTAATCTTGTGTAAGTGAGCGAATGAACACAATTGCCTCGATTTCACTTCAGATAGTTTCTATGAGAACTGACTCTTATGCTGCCGGAAGCATGCGGCAATTTGTTGTCTTGCAACGAAATTTTGCAATGACGTTCAAGCGTGTTTGTTTAACTAAATCCCCATAACTCATGTTTAAAAAAACCATTTATAACAACAGAAACAGCTGAATCCATAAACGAACGATGACTCCTGGGCTCTGAAATAAAAAAAAAGAACATTGTGAGTCAAGTCAGCTGAAATATTAAACGTCATGTCACATAATACAACGAGACGGCTTTGCATTACACCAAACTCTGCGCTGTGTTTGTTTAAAAGAACGTTCATATTTTTGGGACAATTGTATGCAGATGACTCTGAGAGCACCTGTATGACAAAGTGTTTATTCTGACTGCAATTCCTTTTCTTTGTCTGTTGCAGACTAACTCATCATCATAACCTACATTCAAGTCTGTGACTGTTCGGCATGCTGTTTTCTTTCTAACACATGTATTTTAAATATTCAGAAGGCAGTGCGTAAAGCTATTATTATTAATATTATACTATTACTATAATGCTTGTGTGCTATGTATATCACACCTTTTACACACACACACACACATGCATTTATAACAAATAATATAACCTATATTATATAGATGTATCATTCATATATATATGCTGTATATATGCTTATGTATATGTATATATATATATATATATATATATATGTATGTCTTATATGTAATGATAACATATACTGCTATATATATATATATATATATATATATATATATATATATATATATATATGTATATACTATATATATATATAACATATATATATATATATATATATATGTATAATGAAACATGTATAATTACATATACAGGCAAATATTTCATACTGCACTAATCATTCTTTCATTAAGAGTAACACAATACACTTAATATTTTTAACTAACTTTAAATGAAATGCTCGCCTAGTGCATCACTATTTCACTGCACTTCGAGCTACATGCTAACTAACAGACTTTAGCCAATAAAAATTCAAGTACTTTACGGCTTTAGTTATAAATGCTCGCTACTTTGTGAAAGCAAATGTGGCATGGCACAATGTGCCAAATCGTTCACGAACCCTACAATTTCTGAGAACTGTCCCCCTCTGGCCTTTATATTGCTGGGCGTCTCGGAAAATGGTGTCTGGTATTATGCTCTGTGCATTTCACGCGGCAAAACTCGCGGGTTTAAATACTGTCGAGTGGCGTGGCAACACTCTTCGCGACATCTTTGTGGCTTGTTGCTAACGTACTGTATAGCAGGCAACATTTCATGATGTCGACTTGCAAACATTTATATGGCGTGGTAACAGCGGTGCTGCCGTAACTGCAAAATCGAAGGCTCACGTGACTTTCACAACTCGCCTTTCAATGGTCTCATGAAGGTCTTTGAGGATCATTTCTGCGAAAAACTCGAAATTCGCAGTTTTCTCCTTCGTTTTCATTCCGTCATAATGCTCGTTGCACTCGAGAGGCTGCTGGGCTGGACATTTACATTACACGATGTCTTTTTCACGCATCGAGTGCACTTTGTTTGAAAGGAAGCTTTAGACACCTCCCTCACACCAACGCTCTGCATCATTTCCGTCGTATACATCGTCAAGCTAAGGCGTTGTGTGAAGCTCTCAAATCTTTTCTTCTCAAATCTTTCCGAATATATCTGGCATGAACACTACAGATCTGAAGGCAGTTTTAACAGCGTTCTTGGCTTTATGATATTTTTGAGGCGTGCATCAGGTGAGTTAAATAAGTTTAAAATAAATGCGCTAACTTTGTTTACCTGCTCTGTTTTGACGTGCTCATGGCATAATGTAACCTTTGTTAACTGATGAGTGAAGGATGTGGTGATAATTTAAATCGTAGATGGTCGTCGACGATGAAGGCGTGAAATCAGGCTGACTCCGGGGTCTCGCTGTTTTTCTGGCTGGCGGCGGTATCAAGGCGCTGCGGCGACCGAGGTTTGGTGTCTGAGTCTTGAGAAAACGTTATCAATCTGCTGCTGCGTGAATAATTAAAATCGATAACCGATAAGCATCACGGTAACACACGCATCAGTGCACGTGGTAGTAAACCATCTGTGCTGCTAAATGCAACTCTCTATTCGTTACCTATTTCTTTCACTTTCTGAATCGAAGAGAAAATATCGTAGTTTATCGTAAAACCAGAGCAACTTCTTCTGTCTGGCTAACCGAAAACTTGCGACTGTTAAACCACTGTTGGTAATAGACATGCTGACCTCAATTTGAAAACCTATTTTAGTTGAGTCGACTTACTTAAATTGTCATTCACTGTCAACATTAATGTTATGCTATTGAATAAACATGCAGCTTATTCAGTATTAATAAATGCATATCATTTCTAGTCGGGAATATAGTCATTTAAAAAATTACTTAATACTATACTATAATTATATATAGTATTCATTATTTGTCACACACACACACACACACACACATTAATATTTATTTCTGTTCATGTTTATATATACTGCTATATATATATATATATATATATATATATATATATATATATATATATATATAACAAATTATGTTAATATTAGAAAAAACAAATAGAAATTTGACTTGTGTGTTTATATATATATATATATATAGCAGCAACATGTATAACTAAACATTTACAGCTATTTTATAATGATATTGTTAATAAGAAATATAAATAGAGCACATTGTGTCAATATTTACTGCTATATATATATATATATATATATCTTTACTGTAACAACAACATATTTATGTATATATATATATATATATATATATATATGAGCAAAAAACTTACATCTAATATAATATTAATTGAGCACATAAAACCAAATATTGTGTTTATGTAAGCAGTGAAGATAGCACGAGCTCATGTTAGCCGAATATGCTGAGTTGGCTTAAACAACGCTAATGCTGAACATCTACCAAATCGCGGCATACTGGCTTTGTGTGTGTCTTTGATGAACTTGCGATCACTAACGTATGAAGAATCCACCATTTCAGCGACTTCATTCACCACAAGCTTGCGTTGATAATTAAATTCTCGGGCTCCTGCGACGAATCGATTCTTCTTAAGGCGTAATGCGCTGCCAGTAAAAGCTAGCGTGCGAAATATCGGTGTACGGCAGGTGAAAATGCCGTAGAAAACAAGAATATCAAAAAACTTGGCCGAAGGCGCACGATGCTCGAGTAATGGCGGCGCTCACCGATCCCATTAGTGACAGCGCGCCGGTAACTGCAATCGCGAAATAACGCTGCTGCTTTAAGAGCACTGGCTTCATCCTCTCTCGCAAGCCAGCGACTGTCAGCATGCGAGCAATGAAGAGGCCGAGTTGTGATGTGGCTGAAAGTAACTCTCGATGAATGCTTTACGCAGGCTTATCGAAGAACGCAAGCAGCGACATAACCGCCCGATAATACACTATCGATAACTTTTTCAACAATGTTATAAATGAAAGAATGCACACTTACGTGCGTCAATCGTGAAAAAGCCAACGATACTTTGCAGCAGTGAGCTGCAAGAAACATCTGCTCTTCGAGAAGCAGATAATGCAAAATACCAACAACTCGTGAAACGTTGGTACCATTCGATATCTTCTTTGGCAACGGCTATGAAACAATAATTGTTTCGGCACAATAACTGACCTGCAACTAATTTTAGTTGAATCAGCAAAATATTTAAGTTGTCATTCCGCGATTAACAAGTAACATATTTATTAGTGCTCAACATGCAACGTATCATGCATATCTGACACGTTTAATTAATATTTCTGGCATGTGTGTAGAAAAACGGCACGAAATAGTCGAGACTGGACTAGATCTATTAATTTTAACTAAATAACAATTTTCATGTTATATTTTTTCTATTTTATTCTGTTTAATTGAAATTATAGTCATTTAAAAATGACTATATACCTGTTTATTTTTCTTCATCTTCATTGAATTTGTGAAACACAGTAACCAGAAATATAATCATCATGGCTTAACTCATAAAATAATTAACATATATTATTAGTATTTAATCACACACACACACACATTGTATTATTTCTGTTCATGTTTATATATATATATATATATATAACAAAAAACTTTACTATTTTTATTCTGACCAATGACCCAATAAAAATAAATATATTTTATTTGTGTGTATTTATATATATATATATATATATATATATATATATATATATATATATATATATGTATATATATATATATATTTATATGAATATTAATATAATAAAATATAATTTTATTTGTATGTATTTTATATATATATATATATATATATATATATATATATATATATATATATATATATATATAACTAAACTTTACATCTATTTTATAATATGAATTAATACTATTGTAAAATAAATAGAATTTTATTTGTGTGTGTTTACATATCAGTCATATGATTTTTGATTTCACCTGTTGTTTATCAGTTTTCAAGTTAATTCTAATGGGGTTAAACTGATACTTTGTACATGAGAAAGATCAGAGAAGGAAGGGAGAGTGTTCGGGCTCCTGCAGAGCGGGAAGAGATACTGGTGTGTTAGGCTGTCCAGCTGTCAGTAACAGGGTGAATGTGGCGAGGAGAAAGTTCTGTCTGCGACAGTTTACTCGTCCTGTTGTCATCAAGAAAGGACACATGCTCTGAAGACACTTTCTTTTCAGCCTCTCACGCTTGTATTTCTGAGGATGCTGCTCAGCTCCTCTAGAGGCCCATCATCACACACTTCAATCTAACCCTCAACCCAGAGGACTTCTTTTTACTAAAAATTCTTTCTAATTTACACAGCTTCATCATATAAAAAAGCGTTATTTAATATTCTTATAATGCATATTAATATTTTAGTTCTTTATTTGTATTTTCTATTATCATTTTATAATTCAAAACTATGTCCATTTGTTTGTGCACTTTTGCTCATTTTATTATTATTCTGTCAGATTTTATTCATTTTATAAATTAATTTATTTATTATAATTTGATGTTTTATATATATATACATATATATATATATATATATATTTCATGTTATAAATGTATATATATATATATATATATATATATGTATATATATACACATTCATGTTATAAATATATATATATATATATATATATATATATATATATATATATATATATATATATATATATATATATATACATTTTCATATTTATAAATATATATATATATATATATATATATATAATATATTTATATATGTGTATATATATTTATATTTATTTAATATTGTATGTATATATATATATATATATATATATATATATATATATATATATATATATATTTATATGTGGAGTGTGTAGGTGTTTTTACAGTTTAATTATTTAATTTTATTTTATTTAGTTATTTTATTATCTAAATTTTAATAAGTACTAAACATTTATTTAATTTTGTATGAGTTTAACTTTAATACATTTTATTTTCCTTCAGTCCAAAATATATATATATATATATATATATATATTTTTTATAGTTTCAGTTCATGCTATACACTAAATTATCACCTTAGAAATACTGGCAGACGCGTTATGAGTCATTTCTTCACATTCCCCTTTCTATAACTACCACTTCAATCCCTTCCTGTTACAGGAATGAGCTTTCAGTGACCTTATAGTTCCAGTTTCTTCAATATCGCTTTCCATCGCCAGTTAGACTTTCGCAAACTCCCTTCACCAGTGATTTAGTTTTTTTAGCCATGCATTTCCAGCCTGCAGCGCGACGAGCCTTCTTCGACGTTTGCCCATCACGAGGACCCCTGCAATGGCAGGTCCTGCACAGCGAAGCCCCTAACAAATGAAGCGCACAATTGTCTGACGGGCCGGAGGAGAAACGAACAGGCCCCTTGCGCCTGCCGACTGGATGGCATGGGCGCGTGCGCTCTCGTTCTCCCGAACTCGGAGGGATGAGAGGCAGCGGCCTAATCGTGTCCCAGCTGAATATGCCGACGCGGGGAGAGATGACATTCTGGAGGAGAAGGTTTTGTAATTCGGCGCCACCTGCTGCGTGGAGCATGTGCAGCGATTCCCAGCCAACTTGACTGCCTCGCGATCACAAGGCTAAGTTTCGCAAAGCCATTTAATGAAACTCCCCACACAGTGTGTCACACTTTCTTCTGTGCGTTCCGTAATATGCGACGTTATATTATAAGTAGTACAACCATAGAAACTAATATATAGGTAACTGTAATACATTGCAGTAAAAATGAAATGTGTTATAGCTGAAATAACAATAATGATAATTAGTTCTGTCAAGCGTTGCAATTAATCATTAAAAAACGTGATTAATAGTTGTGTAGTGTGTATGTTTGTAATGTATATGTAAAAGTACACAAGTAAGCATTTTTTTTCATTAAATGAAAGCATACTAGTTACAAAATGTTTTAATAGCAAATTATTTTACATAATTTTGTTTGAGCTATTTCGACTAAACATTCTCATTTTCACCAAGTGCAAAACTGGAAAAAAAAAAAAAAAAAAATAAATAAATAATAATAATAATAATAAAAAAAATATATATATATATATATATATATATATATATATATATATATATATATATATATATATATATTCTTTTTTATTAATGTATGAAATATATATATTAATAAGTAATGTTAATACACATTATATGAACAATTAAAAAACTTTTATATATCTACTATAATATAATATAATATATAATATACTAAATGAAATAACAATTAATAAACATTATATAGGCAATAAAATATATATATATATATATATATATATATATATATATATATATATATATATATAACTATATATATATATGTATAAATAAAAAATTCATTCAATCAATAAAGTATAATAGTACCTCAGTAATAGTAAATAACATTGGTGTCAACTATACCATAGAAATTCACTTGTTGGTAAGATTTAATTATTTTAAACACGTTTTTCAACTTTTCCACTGAATTGGATCAATTTTGAGTAAAATCCCATTATTTACATTATCTCAAATGATTTACTGCATGTGGCAAACAGTCATAATGGTTTTGACAGAGATATGCTACTTCCTACAAAACTTAAAAATGAAGCTTAGAATTAAAGGAATTCATAAAAGTTAAATTGCCCAATTTTAAAATCTCACAATTCAGACCTTTTTACTCCAATTGTAAGGAAAAAAATTAGCAAGACTTAATATTCAAATGTTAAATTGATTAATGTATTTATTTGTTCATTAGTCAAACAGATCCAGCAGGCATTATAGGGTTAATATGAGCGTGTATGGTCAGTATGGGTTGACAGCTGTCATAGCTTCACTGATCTGGGCGTCTTCCAGGAAGACTGTCATCATGCTCTATCAAGCATTTGATATCGTGTTTTCTTTTCTAATAATTTTTAAAGCAATATTTTGTGTGTTTACGTTTTTTTAAGTATGCAATTTTTGTGTTTTTTTAAACTAAAAACAGCCAAAAATAAATATCAAACATTTTCCCTGATTAAGATAAATTTACCCATTAAAATGTCATTCGGTGTAACAATCTTGTCAGAACATGTACAACAAAAATCAATTTATGACACATTCAAAAAACTGTTTACTTTCACCCCAAATACTAGTGAGTTTTATATAGTTTATATATCCTAGTTTCGAATAATATTTTATATATCTCTCTATATATATATATATATATATATATATATATATATATATATTTTTTTTTTTTTTTTTACTAAGCACAATAAAATGTAATGCTTCCTTATTTTTAATTTATGTAATAAGTCAGAATGTTTACATTATGTATATATATATATATATATATATATATATATATATATATATATATATGTATATGTATATATATATATATATATTTTTTTATTTACTAATTTAAAGCACAATAAAATGTCTTAATAGCTTCCCTTATTTTAATTTATGTAATAAAGTCAGAATGTTTTTAAAAAATATTGTGTTACACTGAATCACTGTATTACCATTACTTCAACCAAATTTTCACATTTATTTTCTTGGACATAAACTCATTTCTTTTGACCATACTGTGTATTTCTGAGCAGGCACTTCCTTTAGAGGCGAGGGGCGTCTCACATGGCTATTATTCGGTTCAGATCCTTGCTGGTCGTCGAACTCAACCTGTTGCCATCCTCACCGTTCAATGGCAGACACAGTCTCGTTTTTCCCTGCTGACGGCATGCGAGTCCACGTCCACGGCCCGCACCTGTTTGTGAAGCGTCGATTCTGGTGGCCTCGCTGATAGAAGCGTACACAATGGCAGGTCTTTCCAGGCGTCTGCCGTGCTGGAACAGCTGTATCAACCACAGGCGGCAACTGGCCTCAACACCTGACCTCTCGCTCCTTTAACGGCTCCAGCGCTGCTGACTCAACACCAAGGCGTTAAGCTGATCCCTCAGTTTTGAGAAGTTATGCGAGTTACACGAACCACAAAGAAAGGCACACAGCGCCATCAGCGTTAAAGAATATTAAACATCTCATTGGACATCTGTATAGCGCTTTTGATTTCGGCCAGACAGCGTAAGCAATTTCTTTAATTAGAATCATTATCATATGGGGTAAATTAACGTTCTTTGAAGGTTCCTGGTAGCAAACGAGTCTTTTATCAATAATAACAAACATAAAGTAATTAGTCGATAGTAATATTTCATTAACGTTACTTGAAACGACACCTCGTTGTAAATGATGTTGTTTGTATTTCTGTTGATTATACTTTTGTAGTTTTTAAATTATGTTTAAATGGCTTTGTGATTTTTTTATGCCATTTTTAATTAGGTATTATATAGGCACTTATGAAAGTCATTCCTAGATAAAATTAATTTTTTTTAATTAATTGAATTAAAATGTTGCGTTAAACAAATGGCTGAAGTAAAAATTAAAGTGTAATTAAATTAAAATTAAATTTGAAATTCTGTTTATCAGAATTGTTAGTTATAATGTTTGCCAAAATTGCTATATTTTAGATACCCATGAAAAATATATATATAGAAGTTTATTTTTACTAAAACAATAGATGAATTTGTGTTTTAGTTGATCTTTTTTAATTTTTATTAAGACTTGGGAAAATTTGTACTTATAAAAAAACTGGCATATAAATGCTAAATGTGTCTCGATCTTTGTCATTTATTGTTTTATTTAAATTCAGGGCGTGGGTTCATGGACAGGGAATCTTAGGCGCAGTCTGTTTCCAGCGTCTGTGTTGCAGCAGGCTGGCCTGGGTTGAATTTCAGAGTGAGTTCTGTCGCGTCCATCTCTCTCACACGCAGCTGATTTTTGGTGTTTGACCTTAGACCTTTGAGAACATGTTCACATTCCCTGAGCTCTGCTCTTTCTGACTGCAGCCGGTTCTGTAGTGATCAGAACATATATATATATATATGTATATAATCAGATACTTTGAAGTTCTGCTAAACATGTCCACGATCACCAAGATATTAATCAACATCAGCTGGATGACACTTGTTCCATCTGGCCAATCAGTTGCAGGTTTAGGATGACATTAACCTACAAATGATCATTTCCTCTGAATAATGAAAAATTAACATATATTAATGTAATTCATTTTTATTGTACATATATATATATATTTTTTCTATTTGGTTATACTAATCAAATTCCTTGTACTATTTGACTTTTGTATATTTTCTATTACTTTATAAATATATTATTAGTTAAAATATTTATAATATAATAATAATTGCATTCAAACCTTGACCTATCAAATTACTATGTATATTCATATATATCTAAAATTGCCTCATATATATATATAACATGTTTCTTTTAAAAAAATTATATGTATATCACATTATACATAGCCATATATATAAGCAAAACTTGCTGGATCTGATTAATTGTTTATTAACACAAATATACATATTGTGTGTTTCTGTATACATATCATATATATATATATATATATATATATATATATATATATATATATATACACACACAATTAGAATATAACATAATTAGTTTTATTCAATGCTTTAACTGTTGCTGTTTACTAGTTATACTGATAATAGAATAGTAATTCTAAAAAGTAATAGAATATAACAATTCCACAATTTTATATTGGAAATTTACTCATTACTAAATTACTTTATCTTTCTAATTTTTTAAATATCCCAATTTAAATATAAATTCAGAACTACTATAAAGTGGGTGTAATCAACTAAACTACTATTATTAAATATATATATATGCTTTGATGGAGAAATCTCATACAGTGACACAAAATTCGAAGCAATGCTCCATCAGGAGGTTCGGAAAAACAAGCGGTAAATTTCTGCACCGCACTTCTTTACACATCAGCTACGCCCAGAAAGCGATTTCCCTATCATGCTGTCCCAATAAAAGCGGAGCAGCACACCTGCCCCCCAAATCCCTCCTTTTGAAAGCCATTGGTTAGTGTCTGGGCTCAGTGTGAACAGCCTGGAGTGTGATTCTGTCCAGGCGCTGAGGTCTGTAACAGGAGGTCCAGGAGAGACCCAGGCCTCCTAAAAGACATGCGACAGGTGAGCACGCCAACAAGGAGAGGCGAGGCTATAGAAAAGGCCGAGAAGCCAAGCCGGCTCTGGACACAATCAGGAGATGGCAAGGGCGAGAGATACACGGGAGAGGCGGCGGACCTGTGGTGCAGCTAGACCTCAGGGACGAGCAAGTAATGTGAGCCTGAGCTGAAACTCTCTGATGGATTGCAGAACTTTTGGTGCAGTCCTCTCTTTACTGCTTCGTTTAGTTCTACTGGGGTTGGTTAGCTCTTCGCTCGGGTGTTTCTCAGAAAGGAAATGTTGTTTTTGATCAGTTTAACTTCTTAGAAAGGCCGTTGAAAGAGGATATATTATAAGATGCCTGCTAGATCAGACATATCGTATAGAATATAACATGCTAAAATGATCTGAAACAGAGGTTTTAAACAGCACGTCTGAATGAACATCGTTCAATTTAAACAGCATTGTATTTTTTAAGCATTATTTTTAAGCAGAATTTAGAACAGTGTTTGAATTTTTTTAAAATGCTTCATTCTTAATATCTTTAGAATGTGCAGCGTTCCGTTTTATCAAATAGGAATGTTTGTACTTTAAATATTTTTGTTCCACATAAGACTGTTTAAAATCAGCTTCAGTGGAGAAAAGGCCATTAACAGCTTTCTCTAGATGCATGAAATCTTAGTCACTGTGTCTCCACGTCATCTAAGCTGTGCTAAGCGTTCTGATGTATTATGTGTGATACCAGATCCAGCTCTTGCTCCTTGAGATGACATACTCCTTATATCCCCATGTAGAATCAATCTATGGAATGTAAGGAAGTGTGTAGTCTCAGAGAGAGGCGATCATCGTCATCGTCATCATCTCCCTAAAACTGGAAGAATATGGAAGGCACTAAGCAAGTCGTTTATGGATCACAGTAAAATATATTATCCATCTTAATGAGTTTTTGACATTCTACGAAAACATAAGCCACCAAAAGTAACATTTTGTAAGTAATTTTTATACTCATAATAAGAATATATTTTGTGTAAATTTTAATTTTTATTATAAATTTCATAAAGAACTTCAAATGATAAAGATTTATATATATATATATATATATATATATATATATATATATAAATTATTTAAACTTTTTTTAAATTATTTTAAATGTTTGAAATATATAATTATTTTTATTTTAAAATCTTAACTTATTTGTTTTAATTTATATATATATATATATATATATATATATATATATATATATATATATATATATAAATTAAAACAAGAACTATTTAGAAAAAAGTTGGATAACGGTGCAACAAATATACCTTGGAAGATATTATAGGCTTTAAGAATAGTTTTTTTTTTTTAAAGGGCTCTCTGGCTTACAAGGGTAGTTAAGTAAACCAGAGACAGTTTCCGCGATTTTAAATAAGCTCTACTAACGGTGATTCGATCACTTTGTGAAGGTTGTATGAGAAGTCAAGCTCAGGTCCCGGTGATTTATCAGCTCGGCTCCTCGATGACATGAACACTGGGGCGTCCAGATGACTCGACAGCTGCTGCCATCGCAGATGTTACTCTTATAAATAACCGGACGGGTGGAGGACAGCTGGTCTGGACGGACACACGAGTCGGGACATACCGGCAGCCACGGACTCCGTGTCATTGCTCGAAGGAAGATCCACGGCGACTGAATGGCGTCTTCTGGTCGTAGATGGGAACGGTCCGAACACCGCCAATAAAGTGTGCATGTCTCTGATGGATGCCTGCTCAAAAACCGTCTTAGTTGCTGGTAAAACGGAACCAAGTCAGGTGTTTGAGAGGTTTGGTCCCTTTCAACCAGCTACTCTTTTAAGTGACTTCAACCAGCAGCGCGAACCTGAAATATACCCGAAACACTAAAACATTATTATTCACATTCCAACGTCAATACATACAAGAAGCGATGATCTGCTGTCTTTGAAAGAGCTCCGTTCTGCTCTCTACAGGAAGAAAATGTAAATGCTTTAACAAACAAATGACAAGATTTTGATTTATATGATAAAATACGTTAGTCTAATAGTCCTGTGTTTTCCATTTTAACATGCTGTAAAAATGCACATTTGATTAAAACAAACTAGGGAAATACAAATGATTTCTCCTCATTTTCTCTTTGTATACATATACATATATACATACACACACACACACATATATATATATATATATATATATATATATATATATATATGCATGGATTTTATTCTACATGTCACATTAACTAACATTATTGCAAACTATTACTATATTAACATATATAGATATTAGTGCTGTCAACCCATTAATTGCATTCAAAATAAGTTCTATGTGTATAATTATATATATATATATATATATATATATATATATATATATATAAATACAAACACATGCATGTACATATTTGAGAAAAATATATTTCATATTAAATATATTTATTTAAAAATATAGAATATAACTATATAAATATATATACATATGTAATGTTACATATATACTGTGTGTCTTTATGTGCAGAAATATACAGAACAGACACATATTATGTAATAAAAGTTTGACAGCACTAATATATATATATATATATAATAATAATAATTCAATAATTATGTCAATGTATAATAAAAATTAATTTAGCTTGTGATGGCACATTACAACTAGTTGCTGAGCACAATATGACTTTTTCTCCACAAATGGAAAATAGAGAAAAGCGGTTAATCACCGTTGGAAGTGATATAATGACAAAATGCGCGTTCTTAAAACCTTTTCGATCCAATAAATTTGCTGCACCGTAACCTAATAAACACCATTTATTCCTACCGTCAATTTGTTTTATCGGTAACAAAGTTTCAATGCAGCTGCAGCCAATAAATTTGAAAAACATCACATTATGAAGGCAAAGAGCCACTTCAGATCAGCAATTTGTGTACAAATATCAGAAGAAGCTAAAGAGAGCCACAGCCAGTACATAAATAATCATATACACCTTATAACCAAACCAAATATCACCAGTTAAGTGCTGTACATCTAATTCACTCATTCCCTGATTGCACTAAGACACACTGTAATTGTATTTCAGGTGTTTTGATTCAATGTGAGAAGAAAGCAGACCAAGTGAGGACCACTTCTAAAAATAACTCACGAAAATGTTCTCATCCTCGGGTTCTCAAGATGTCTTCTTAGCGTTCGTTTCTTCTTTAGATCTGGGAAAGCGTAGACTTAAACAATGGATACTCTAAAGTGAATGGGTGCCGTCCAGATTGAGAGCCTGAACTAGTGGGGATAAAAACAATACTCCAGTCATCAAGAAAAAAATCACGCTTAAGACGTTTCTCTTTGAAACACAGCTTGAGGATTGTTGCAGTGTTTGGGCTCCTATTCTAGCGGTACCCATTCACTGCAGGCATCCACTGATGAAGAAGCTCCGGTGAGTAAGCGTTCAGCAAATTATTTTTTAGTGAACTGTTCCTTTAAGATCAAACACGTGTGAGTGACTGTGTAAAAAATGTTTATGTTAGTTTTCTGAATATGATCTGTTAGATTATAAAACCTCCACTTTGTTCTCATAAATAAGAAGGGGGAGGAAAGGCAGAAACAGCATCTTCCCACACTAAAGTGTGAGAAAAATTAAACGTCGCGGAGTTTCCGTGATTCACGTTTTCTAAGAGAGGATTTCACAGTAGGCATCACTTTATTCTAAAAGGAAGCTGAAGTCAAACAAAAGGCACATGCCACAAAATTGTGAATCTCATGAGCGAATTAGTTTTTCAAGCAAAACAAGCGCATAAAATGAAGTCTGTTTTAGGACCATTACATCTTTTTGCATTTGACATTATTTTCAAAGACAATTAAGGTCATTAGTGCCTCAGGGCACGAAAAGAAAAAGGACTATTAGAATACATACTACCACAAAAAGCAAGACCATTTATTTACTGTACACTTTTTAAATCACGGAAATAAAAAGCGCAGTCACGGCATAATAATGTCGCGATGCAAAAATAAGTAAAATCCTTCATGTTCCTTATGTAAAGCATTCCCTTATTTGATAAGAATTTAATAGTAAATATAATGCTAGCATTTAGTGAGACTAATCCTGCATCATCCCTCTATTGCCCTGGAAAAACCTCGAGTGTGTTAGGGATGGACGGACCCGATCAGTGCAACATTTTGCAGTGGCATAGGAAATTCAGATACAGTAAATGAGGAAGGAGGCGGTGCCTCCCGAGATAGACAACATCACTGTCTTTGTGCATAAGTGGTGACACAGTAACAGCCGGACGTCTTCAGTGTCATCAAATCCCAGTGTGATCAAACAGCTAGAGCTCTTTCGCGGCCTGGAACAGGACACTACGTTGGTGTTATTGCAGTTCTTTCATTCAGCAATTCGCGAGAATTCAAGACAGCAGGCAGGGTGAATCTACGCCCGAAACACATCGGGCGTAACTCGAAATGGAACTTTAAAAAGTAGAAAAATAAGAAGTTATATTTAGCATAAAGAAAATGATCTGGTTTAGGAATTTTTTTTTTTGCATTTTCATAATCAAAAACAAATGCAAAGAAGAAGTCTTATAATTAGAATGAAAGTATTTATTTGTGCTCACTTTGCTGATATGCAGAAAATACACAAAACATAGCACTGCTATTTTTCTAAATGCTATAATGCAAAAAAAAAAATAATAATAATAATAATAATATATATATTAATATGTACATATATATATATATATATACTATATATATATATATATATATATATATATACATATATATATATATATATATATATATATATATATATATATATATATATATGCATATATATATATATATATATATATATATATATATATATATATAAATAAATATATATATATAAATATATGAATATATATATATATATATATTAATATATATATATAAACTAAAAATAATAAAAAAGTCTAATAACAACAAAAATGCTAAATAAAACAAATCTCAATGCTCATAAACATGCCTCATTCTTAAAACCTAAAAAAAAAAAAAAAAAAAAATTGAAACTGATTGAAACTAATACTTAAAAATAATTTAAGCTATTTACCATTCTGATCTTAAGCCAAACACGATTGATTCAATTAAAAAATAACATAAAACAAACCTCATTTTCCATACAAGTATAACTTCATGTTTTTCCATATGGTAAATTGAAATACAGCTATTCTGTGAGATTCACCCAGTGTTGCAGAAATGTACTCTTTCAGTTCAAGATGTGACCTTAAACTGCAAACCTCTGATTCTGTGATTGAAATCAGCTGCTGTAAACAATTGGACAAGCCCCAATCAAGTGAAATAAAATAAAAATCATGCGCCCGGCCCTGTGCGACACCACATCACCACGGGTTCCTCCGGGCGCAACAACAGGAATAACAATAGCGATAAGGCAACTGGAGCTGGGCGTCGCGCGAGCTCCCCCTCCGCTCTCTTCATCTCCTCTTCCTCTTTCTCCGGCAGCTGCATCCAGTCCAGCCTTGGCGGTGGCGTGCTTCTTCTGGTGGCGTTTATGGTGTCCCAGTGGCCGTGGTGTATCCACTCCTGGCGCCCGGAGGCTTCTCTCGGTATTGCCGCGGCATGTGGCGTTCGGGTTTCATGCTCTGGTTGCAGCTGTGGCTCACTGCGCTGCACTGGAAGGGGCTTGGCGGCCCGGTGGATCGCTCGTGCGCTTCAGGTTGGCCAGGTTCCGCGGGCGTAGTATGTAGCGGCGCTTGTAAAGACTCTCGCCGTGTGGGCCTTGATGGTGCGGCTGAGGTTGTCGAAGTGGGCGGAGGCGTAATTGCACTGCAGGCGCGGAGCTTCTCTCCGCTGTGAGTCTTCGCGTGCGCGCGGTAGTTGGGGTACTGCGTGACGAGAGCGGACCACGGCGTGCCGCAGTACAGCTTGTGCGTGCTTTCTCCGGGCTGCTGGCTGAGCTTTGGACAGCATGTCCAGTGTGCATTGCTGCAGATCTGGCCGCCCGTGCCCTCCTGTCCTCAGCACCCGCTCCGCTTACCCAGCGACCGTGAAGACAGCAGCTCGGGCAGGAGTCCGACTCTTTGGCCAGACCATCGAGGTACGAGCAGGGCGGGGGTGGCGGGCGTCATAACACTGGAGGAAGTCAGGGTCGCTGCTGATGTGCAGAGTGGTCAGACACCACAGACTCTGAAGATAAGAGAACAAAACAAGCTTCCTCTTTACAATGATCGGATTTGGGAAGCCGAGGTTTCTACTTCCCCCTCTTCACTTCCTCTTTTGGTTCGCAGCACGAAGTATGCAGTCATCGGAAAATACGCAGAAAGTGCTTCTTTGTGCTTCATTCGTATTCCATATTGCTTGCCCTGATAATTAAAATAATGAAGCAAAACAACAGATTTTCCCGAAGGTAGGAAGTGGCGTTCATAAGATTTTACTTCTGTGATAAAATACATAGGAGTGAAGAAAATATAGGCATGACTTTATACCCATTAGGAATCAACTGGAGGATAATAAAAATAAAAATAAAAACCTTTCCCATTTAGTTGCACTGAATTTAGGAAATGCAAAACAATTTTAAAGATAAATTTTCTTATTTGTAATTTTTTTATGGGATTTTGTACTTTATTAGACGGGACAAGAAATGGCCAGAATGAACCGGTGGCGCTCTGAAAATAAATCATGTTGGGCATATTACATTAAAGTAATTAGTTATATTCGCATCATTATAAATGTATGTACCAAGGAAGTAACTATTTGTTCCTTAAAAATAAATTATAAACTATCATCCAAACAAGTGGATGTCAATCGATAAATTAATGGAAATGCACACAAATAAAATATTATAAAACATTATGCCTTCTTACTATTTTTATGTGTAGGACAATGTGAGAGACACCTATCAAATTCAGCCTGTTATTTTGTAAATCTCTATGAACACCTTGACTCTAAAATTTTACAGTAATTTTTAATAGCATCACAATAATGGATTGTTTATAATTTAGCATTATAAGTTCGCACGAATTGATTTGCTGAAATTAAGCAGGCAGCGATGGAGATTATGCCAGCCAATGAGATTGCTGTCTGCGCATCAGTTCGCCACTATCAGATAAACCTTCTTACAAGCTGAAATTGTTATTTTGGCAGAAAACCAACGAACAATGCCTGACGATATGCGTATCTTTCTTTGTATGCGAGGCGGCGTCCGTTGAACGGAAAAAGCGGTATATTCACGTTATTTTGTTTTTGCAAAGGAAAACCGAATTTGAGCCACTGATGAGACATGTTTATGATGTTTTACTAAGTTTCTGGACATAGGAACATTTCAGTGAGAGAAATATAAATTTATAAAAAAAAAAAAAAAAAAATAATATATATATATATATATAAATATATATATATATGTATATATATATATATATATATATATAAATATATATATAAATATATATTTTTTTAGTATATATAGTATATATATTAATAATATATATATATATAAAAAAATATATATATATATATTTTTTATATATATATATATATAAGTATTAATATTAAGGGTTGGAATGACATAGGGTGAGTGATGTGTAGAATTTTTATTTGGGGTGAACTAACCCTTAATTTGGGAAAAAATGTATTTAATAAAATAGATTTAAAATGTGAATCAATTTAAAAATGTATATTTATAAAAATTTAAATGAATAAAAAAGTATAATAAATAATAAGCTAAATTAATAAATAAAATCAGTAAATATTAGGCGATTTGATAATTGCTCTAAGCTATACTAATTTTGGTTTTATTTTAGGCTGATCGCGCTCTAACACGAAGCCCGGATCAAACATTTACCTTCGTGAAGGCGCTTTCGATTTGTCCTCCTTGTGGCTCCATCACGTGTTTCTTCAAGGAGTGGCTGTTGGCTCTGAAGTGGCACCAGCGCAGTTGAGAGTCTTTCTCTCTACGTGTGCATCGCTGGTACTCTTCAGGTTTCAGAAGTTGCAAGCGAAGGTGCAGGGCTTCGCATTTGTAGGGCTTCTGCAGCCCGGCGTATGCGCCTGCGATGCGCTACGAGTTGACCAGCTGGGCGAGCGTGAGCACTGCTGCTTGTGATGGGGCTTCGCTTGTTGTGCGTCTTCATATTGCCTCTTCAGGTGATTGGGTAGCGAGCTGAAGCGCACAGCTTGCGGGAGTCGTTTACCGAACTCCGTCGGGCGTGGATCTGCAGCAGTTCAGCTTGCCCTGCTGGCAGCTCACGGTGGGCCTCCTCGAATGGCGGTCGCGATCGTGTCTCCGCCTGGCGCACTGAAACGGCGAAGTCGAGTCAGCGCTCGCTCAATGGGTCATGGCAACTGACCGCGCACTGCCTGCAGGAGAATGCGGGCGACGCCTTTGTCGGAGGCCCATCTCCTCCGCTCGCTCTCCGTGTCCGCGCAGGTCCTCCGTCCATCTCCATGCTGAGACCAGTTGTAGCTGTGACAGTCCTGCATCCGTAAGCAAATACCTGCGTTCCATATCAGCCGTGGCGATCTATCGGAGATCGTAAAGACACCGAACAAAAACTTCCACAAAGCATTTAATAATATTAGTTGGTCTGCATATGCACCTATTAAAATAACAAGGTGTTTGTTAGCATTAGTTAATGCACTGTTAACTAACAATGATCAACACATTTATATTGACTATAACATTATATAATACTTCACATAAATTAAATCAACAATAATTATATGACATAAGCAATTATATAACAAAGCAATAATGTTACTACTAATACATAATTTACATTATTGATATTATATTATATATATTGCTATAAATAAATTGGCAATATTTTTACGTACTAATATTAATAATAACCATATATGCTTACTATTCATTAATAAAAAATATTAATATTGTTTCTAACTGTACATTAATACACTGTTATTATTAATATAAAACAAATATTGTATCAACTATTGTACAAAAGATTATTATTTTATTATTATATTCATTATAGAATTATTTTAATATTTTGTATTATCATCATTATTGTTAATATCAGTAGTAGTTATAAAGTAATAATAATAATAATTATTATTATTAACACTAAACAACACATTTTCACAAAATCTAATTAGTAAAGCTACTGTCATTTTTAATATAAAATGACATATTCATGATAAGTAACAGTTGAAGTCATTCAAATTCACATCACTGACCGAGTCCTCTCAAAACCCACGATCTGTAGTCATTTCTCAAGCCCAGTTCTGTCCGGAGGCGCTCTCAGAACCAGGTTCCTGATTTCGACTGCACTTCATATTTCAGCTCCTGCAACCAAACAACATCACAGTCAGTAACATCAGAAGTTCATTTATAAGAGGCTCAAATTCATTTTATTGTACATACAAATACATAGATGGTACGACATGCAGTGAAATGCTTTTTTTACAACCGTCAGCGTCTAAAAACTTAAGAAAGGAAAAGAAAGAGAAAAGTAAAAATTAGTAAAATTAACTTTTTTGAAATATATAAAAGTATATAAGAAAAAAATTAATTAAAAAATAAATAAAAATAAAAAATAAATAAAATGTAAACAAAATAAATAAATAAAACAAAAAATAAATAAATAAAAAATTATATATATATATATATATATATATATATATATATATATATATATATATATATATATATTACACATTATATATAAAATATAAAATATATATAAGAGAAAGTGTACCTATCTATTTTAGCCTTTTAAAATGATTCAATCCCATCCATTTGTAACATTATTCTTGCATTTAAGACAATGTGTCGAGTAATTTGCTTGGCAAGTGTGGAAGATTTAAAGTTCAAGTCAAAGTAGATTTAGTGTAAGAATTTTATTGAATCATATCTTATCCTTATGGCTCCATCATCAAGCTCCTAGTTCTCACTGATATAACTGCAATCTATCTGTATCTGCTAACCATTCTCCAGTCATATCAGTAAACGGGCACTTGAGAGACTTGGCACAGTGATAAGACCATTGATTATCAGCGCTGCAATGAGGAAAAAAGACAGGAATAAATGAAGGAGGAAAGCAGAGACTGACCAGATAAACGGGTCGGCGGCTCCGCGCCAGGAACAGGGGTCTGTCTGAGAGCGAATGACGACAGAGAGGGAAGCCGACATGTTTTCACTGAGATAGAGTCGATTTGAAAGACTCTTAACTCAACATTAAACGAGGGCTTTGGAAACTATCATTTAGTCAAACTATTTCCTTTAGACTTTTACATAAAAAAGCTGGAGAGGACTAAAAAGAGCTGCTTTTCAGACAAAAGTAAAGGTTAAGATTGTGTTTAGTTAGATTGATCTTCAACGTCTCGTCCAGAAATGGACATACGTTATTATTTTAACAATACTGCAAAAAACTAGTTAGAGGTGAAAATAAACTTTCAAAGAAAAAGCAGTATATATCCCTGCAGAAGACAAAACATAAACAAACGCACACATTCTTCCATTTTAACACCACTAAAATCTAGTTTTATTATTATTATTTTTAAAATTATAATGATATGATTTTTATGATTTATTTTGATATAGATGAATTAGCTTATATCATAATGCATTAGTATTAGTAGTACTTGTTGTGTGGTAGTAATAATATGTAATTCAAAGTATTTAAAAAAAATATATATATATATATATATATATATATATATATATATATATATATATGTAACATATATATACACATCATATGTGTGTGTGTGTGTATATATATATATATATATTATTTGTTTTATATAAATACTAATATGAATGTAATTTTTTTAAATATATACATGCATGTGTGTATAATATGTATATACACACACACACAAAATACAAAATAAAATAGCATATTAAACACTTATATTGTCGCTCAACACTATTTTATTCATATATAATATTTTATTAACATATATTTAAATGTTCCCGATTATTCAGAACTGAAATGAGACTCATCAAAGTATTTATGCAAATAACTCTCAAATTAAGAAGTCAGGAAATATTCAACCGTCGTGTTCCCCTTATTCTTAGCATATTTGACAGAAAAATTACGAAATACGCAGAAAATCAGTGGCATCGTTGCAACACTGGAGAAAAGCAGAAGACACCGTAAGCTACAGAGAAATCAGGAGATCTGCTAAGCCTACATTTGACATGTTCAGGATAAGGAAAGTTTCATAAATTATAATGATATGATGTGATATGGGTGCTGATGTGTAACATTTGAAAAATAGATCCAGAGAAACCAAAATAAAAATAAAAAAATGAACATCAGATAAATTATTAAAATAAACTAGAGACAGATTGGATGAGAGCAATAACAATCACTTTATGCTCTTGTTGTCAAGCTATCACAGTAATAAACTAAATCATACTGAGCTAACAACAACACACAACTCAAAATAAGCGTTTATAAAAAAAAAAAAAAAAAAAAAAAAGTCAAACTGTGAAATGAAGTGCATAAGAAGTAGAATGAAATCCACTTACATTTCACAGGCTGTGGGAGATTAGACTGTTTTCTTCTAGGCATTTTCTGAAAGTGTCTGTTTATAATCAGTTCCCTTTCAGGCTGATCTTCATCACCATCACCTTCCTCTTCCTCATTTCCACTCTTCCTCTCCCGAACCAAAGGTTCCTCAAATCACTCCAAAGCCAGATCTAACGCGTCACGAATCTACACAAATCATATCGAAACAAAGCCCCTGTTATTCTTTCAGTTGGCGTCAGCTAATATCAAACTGCGCCATAATTCATGGACAAAACTGCAAGCTTGCTTGCGCCACGCGATGCGCGACTTTACGTCATGAGACTGGCTCCACGAGCCCGTGATTAATCCACATCAATGAAACCTGAAAATATACAGGGTACAGTTTGTATTTTATCTTGTTACCAGACGCAGACTAACTAGCATGACCGGCTAGCCCAGGAAGAGAACATAGAATAAAGTCAGTGTTTGCGCAAGCACTGGACCACCGGCCTTGAGGATCTCGCGGCTCTCCATGACAGACTAGTCGTCGGGTGGGGTTTTATCCCGCAAGTGTCTCAAGTGTTGAAGAAGTCAGTGTACAGTTTCATTGCTGCTGGGTTGTATTTGGCAGTGTGTGTACAGCACAGAAGTGATTGAAAGTTCAGCTTGAAGAGAAACTACGACACCTACCGGACGGCATGGAATTACAGCAGCGCTGTAAACTCCTATCTATCTATCTATCTATCTATCATCTATCTATCTATCTATCTATCTATCTAACTCCTATCCCTATATCTATCTATCTATCTATCTTATATATATATCTATTAAAATCACACAAGGTGTTTGTTAGTGATAGTTAGTGCTTCATTGACCTTAACATTAATATAAATGCTTCATTATGCTGTAACAATAATAATATTAATAAAGTATTATTGAAAACATTATATAACCTTAGCAATACTATTTACTACTAATTACTATGATTGACATTATTGATATATATATATATATATATATATATATATATATATATATATATATATATATATATATATATAATATATATATATATATATTAATAAATATTGTCAATTTGTTTTACTATTGCTAGTATTAATAATAATAATAATTGTTAATTACTATACTTACAATTCGTTAATAAATATATTAATATTGTGTTACTGTACACTAACACTGTTATTATTGTATCAGCTATTGTACAACAGATTATTATTTTAATATTATCTTCATTTATATCATTATTTTTTATCAATAAATATATCTAAAATATATCTATAAATCTCAAAAATTAAAAAAGTTGATCTAAAATATAATATCATTAATATAATATATTGTAACCAGTATGTTGTAGTCCTGAGACACATGTAGTAGAAATAAACAATAAGAAAACTTGGCTTGAATTGCTAATATATATATATATATATATATATATATATATATATATATAACTCTTATATATATATATATATATATATATATATTAGATCATCCTCTTTAAAAAATTAAAACTGAATTATAGGAATGAAATTTGTGCATAATTTGCTTAAACACAAACACAGGCTACTGTTGTATAAAATACTGCAATATACTTTCTTAAAATTACCTCTGAGTTGTAAATATCTGGGTTTTGGGAGTCTCAATCAACAACTTTAAATCATTTTAAATTTAACTTTGAAGTGAGATAGAGATTATTTATTTCAAGACTAAACAATTAATTTTCCCAAACCTTTTTCCCAAAAGTTGATTTCATTTAAGGGCGTTAGGTATTGCTTTTAAAGGGTTGAAAGCGGCACTAGTGGGAAGAATGAATTAGCGTTTTCATTCAGACCAGCGTGAAAAACCCGGAAATCCATAATAGGGCACTTTAAACTCGAATTTCTCGAGGTAGAAAGCATTCACTCCTGGATTATACATTTTCTATCATGCATAATATAATATATTGCATGAAAAAAGAAAAAAAAAAAAAGTATTGTATAATAAAATTATAGAAAATATACAAAAATACCTCTAAAAATGCAACCCAGTGAACAAAGCAAATTTTCTTTATTTCCATTTATTGTAAAGTAGTGTTTAGAACAAGAATATTAACAAACTTTGCTTCTAATGATACAGATTTCAAACTACATTCTTTATCTATTGCCCCCAAAACTACAGCTAAGTGTAGCTATTACACTATGTATAACTTAATCGTTCCCTCGCTAAGAGAATGAAAAAATGGATTGACAAATAAGAAATAAGTATTATTTTTCTGAGCTACGCACATTACAGTAGCAGCTTAGACATTTTACTAACTATAATTCTGAACTCAGAATAGAAACTGGAACTAGTCGACTGAAGTACCCGCGATCATTTCTAGGCTCCTGCACTGGGTCCGATGCAAACCTACGCGCCAACCATCAACGAAGTGCGTTAAACAGTTAACTAGCAGCGTTAACACTTAAGGATGAAAACATGAAACAAGCATGATGCTGCCCATTTCCTGCGGTTAGAAATCATAAATGCATAATATGGGACCACTTCTGTGGCGCTGAAGTAAATTATAGTCACGCGTGTTAATGAAAAAATACACGTTTGTAATTGGTACAATTGGTAATCATCTTTCAGTGCAACACATTACGCGCATAATAAAAATCACCGTCGAACATCTCCGGCTGCCAGTGTTTTCACAATGTATTCACGCGAATGGCTCCTCGTGATTATATTTGATGTGTTAGTTAAAGAGTACAGTATATTTGGTGGTCCAGGACGTTGTTGTTTATTGGGCTTTGCTGAACGCCGTATACTACCTTATGTTCCAGATGAGGGGGCTGAGTTCACGTTACTGCTGCCTTTAGCGGCAGATATCAGAGAAGATGAGCTGATATCAGCTGATCTGTGATGACGCCGTGGTTAAACCTTGATGATGCTGACCGAGGGCTGATGTCCTTTGGAACTACAACAGAGATTACAGTGAAATATGTAAATGACACGCATTTTGCACATTCAGTGCATTTCTCCATTAGTTAACATGGAACCAACGATTAAAAAAGGCTTAAAATACAAAGGTTTTGCCAAAATGCTCCTCTAAATCAACAACGATAATCCTTTCAGTAAGGTTCGTTTGTCAACTTCAATTTTTCCGTGTGTCCATTTTATTACTTTTTTAACAATACAGATTATACGAACTAAAAATGTAATCTTTTCGCAATAATGCATCAATAATGCATCATTAATAGCAGTTAACTACATTTGTTAACTTGCCATGTACCAACGATAGTTTTTGGTAACACTGTAAGATAAATGTTCATTTGTTAACATTAATTAAGTATATAATTTAATGAACTAATAATAGACATTTTTGGTGGATTCTCAATAAGGTTTCATACATTAAATTGCCATATATTAAAAAATGCTCCTAAAGCAATTTTGCAATAAAGTTCCATTTATTAAAGAATAGTTAATATATATATATATATATATATATATATATATATATATATATATATATATATATATATATATATATATACATCATCATAACTAATTTTGTTGACTAATGGGACCTTGTTTATATATATTATATGTTTGTATATCATTATTTTTTCAAATCATACAGTATATAATGCCAATATAGTACAAACTGTTTATACATGACAAAGTACCCATATACCGATAAATAAAATATTTTGTTGTGTATTCCTATGAATGAGCACGTCAATCCTGTTTTTAACTAACCTTCACAAATTCTCTTAACAAGTATATATGAAATTGTGGTTTAACACCTCCCTTCGGACTTGTCGTTTGATCAGTATTTTCTTAAACCTGGATAAAATGCAAAGCAATTTAATTTTGTTAATTATGGCCAGGGCGTAGGTCTCACCTTGCTGCCCAGCAGGCCTCCGTTATGATACTCAGGTGCTGTCCCGGACAGAGGCTTTGCTCTTCTCTTTGCTGTGGTTGTTGAGTCGTTGTCTTTGGTGATATCGTACTGCTTGCAGAAGCACGTCTGGCCTAGAGCGAGACGAGATCCGGCTTGATTACGGGATGGATCAATCCTTTTCATTAAAACAAACACCCTATCTTCCAATGGGCCTTCGTCAGTTTGAAAGGGAGAATCTTTCTGAAGGTCACGTATAACGACCTTAAGCAGGGCTGAAATATTCTAAAATATTTCAGCGATGCGAACATCTGAATACAGATGGAGGAAGTTAAATAATCTTTCATTCTGGCTTCAAAACCTGTATAGGATCTGTATAGCATCTCTAAACTGCTAGCATCGCAACAAACTGCTGTTTTCCATCTTAGAAATATATCTAAATTGACCTATGCTTTCAACATCTAATGCAGAAATATTAATTTATGCATTATTGTAATAACTTTATTGGGTGGTTGTTCTACGTTTGATAAACAAACTTCAGCTAATCACGCGCAGCAGCTAGACCCTTACTAACGTGGATGATTTTAAATCTTGCAAGCCTGGATGGTTTACTTGGTGAGCTCTTGCTCACATTATAGTCCTGCGTCGCTGCGTTCTCAAACTCTGGTTGTTTGATAATACCTAGAATATCCAGAATCAACTGAGGCATGAGATCCTTTCTACCTAGCACCTAAGCTCTGGAGACAATCTCCCTAACTCTGTTGGGAGAGGCAGACACCTCTATAAGTTTAATCTATATTAAAGACACATCTTTTTAACTTAGCCTACACATAACACACCAACACACTTTTATTATTCAAATCCGTTTAAAGGATTTTTAGGTTACTATAAATTAGATCAGCTGGAACAGACACTCCTCATAAAACCACGATGTACTTGTGACTGGAAAAGAATGACATCGTATCATTAGTCTGTTTCTTTTCTTAATCTGACTTTCTCGGTTGTGTCAGACTATGAACAATTGGATCCTTTTAAATTATATTCGTTAGAGACCAGAACACCTAGATGAGCACCGTGGACAGATCACGGATCTGATGCACACACACACACACACACACTCACTCCAGTCGACATTTCAAGTCATTTACACTATCAACACAGCTATTGTTTGCCTGTACAGTGCTTTGAAGTACAACCAGTGTTTGTTAAGCAGCTATATAAATAAAATGATCGATTGATTGACTGATTGATATACATTTGTCCCAGCAGGATCAAGAGTATGCAGAGAAACCTCTCCTGCATGCATTCTGTCACAACATTGGAAGAAACATCCTTCTTCAGATATTGGTTCGCATGTATAAATAACATATGCATACAGGATATTTTGTCTAAATGTTCTATAAATGGATTTTCTGACTATCATGTCCTGACAAGTCCAAATAGTTTCTGTTGTTAATCATTATCAGAGTCATTACACCCAGACTGCCAATATAACAGTGATTATGTAACTAAATCCAACACGGCGTCCTTTACCTGCCCACATCAGCAGTACACAGTCACAATGATCAGATCTCATTCGGTGTCTGGAAAGATCTAAACCCTCAACATAGAGGTCATCTGATGGAGTAAAGAAGACATGTGTTAGAGAAAGAAGAAAATAGTTAAGCTTATTTGTTAGCGTACTAATGAAATGTTTAGCGTTCCATGAAATTCTCTAAATAATGCGTGTGGATGTATAATATGTACAACTTTCTCTATGCAAAAATGGCCAAATCGTCCACGTTTATTGGAAATACATCAGCATGTAATTATTGATTTACATCACATGCAATACATATTTCTGCGGAGCTTAGGTTTGCTGAACCATGAAATATTCCCCAGCTTTACTGGATTGAATTGTAACAAACTCTTTTAATTGCGGAAGAAAAATTTTTTTAAATTTCATGCCAGAAAAACAGAAATGCTTCATAACTGAGATAAATTCAGAATTGTAATTATAAACTTTGAACTACAGACTTTTAATTCCACGGCAGAAAAAAACTGAACAGGCAAACTAAGGAATTCAGGAAACAATAGTGACAATTGTGAAAATTGAAAAGAAAGTCAAACGTTGAGAATTTCAAAAGTGTGACACGAGCCTGGAAAAAGTCAAATTCTAAGTTCAAATCTTAAAAGTTCTAATCTTGAAAAATCAAATTGTGAGATAAAGTATGTAATGTTTTATTGTGTTTTCTTCTGCTTCATATCATGGAAATGTATTACATAGAAATATATGATACAGTACAAGCTACAGTTAAAATAGACCGTGACCTTGATCCCATCATGGTGGTTAATCTCAGACTTTTGGCGTCCTGAAGTGAATCTTTTTGCTGGCCAGACTCTCTCGTAGAGTCCAGCAGATGAACCTGGATAATATAATCATTAATGTGTCAGGTCCCAAAGTATCTCAGCTGACTGAGTCGTGTTCCTCCACAGATGAAACGCTGCATCTCAGCCTGTCCTGGCCTTCAGTACACACACACACACACACACACTAGATTAAGCCTAAGCATGAGGACTCATCAGAGGTTCAGTTTTGTACACATGATAAATGTCGAACTTCTGCAATTATTATAACGGTCCGTGGGCCTGTATCGTCATGGCATTTGACCTAACATGAGATGGCAAAGCCAATTCGGTCTCTCCCTCCGGGTGTTCAGGAGACGCGGTGGCGAATACGCCCCGCGGGTGAGTAACAGAGACATTGACAGGAGCAACAGAGTGGTCTGAGCACAAATCACCAGCATAGGTCATTTAACAGCCCGACACACTCAAACACACAGCAAGTGCAAACCAGACAACCGATAAAACCTTCAGAATCCATGACGTCACGTTTAAACTTTTAAATCAATATCTGCTGCATGCAAAGGTGATGCTTAGAGTTATTTTTAGATGCTTTTCCCCAAGACATCGAAGGCCAACTGGCGTAAACTCGATGAACAACTAATAAAACACGGTTCATAAATATGCAACACTTCTGTATGTTTGTTGGATCCACTCTGCTGGGACATTATGCAAATGAATTCTAATTTTAATTCTTTTTAATGGGATCAGCAGCTCAATTGGACAAATTAATTAGTAAAAACTCTTGCTTTGCCCAAATCTCTGACTATGCACCAGCGTGAAAAAATCTGTTAGACAAAATGACTTTTAGTTTTAGCAACACCAGCAACATATTTTCTAAGATAAAAATTATACTAAGTAAAGGATAAATACAAAATGCATTAGGCACTTTATGTGTTTTTCTTAATCTATTCAGTAGAATTTTTGTAGACACTGTGATCTGATGTAGACAACAAATACAACACAACTAGAAAAGAATATAAATAAATTATTTTATGCATAAGTTGTAAGTACACAAAATAAAATATGCAATATGTAAAAAAAAAAATTTGTCTAATTATAGAATTATATTTGTATGATTGTTTTTGTATGCATGTGTGTGTGTGTGTGTGTGTGTGTGTGTGTGTGAATATATAATATTACAAACATCAAAAAATATTATTTAATAAACTCAATATGTAATTCTGAATAAATTAATGAGATTGCAGTTAGAATATGCTCCTTAGAGGTAACCATGCATATAAAATGTTAGTATAGCTGAAAATTTGGGTACTTATATATATATATATATATATATACACACACATACACACCTGCTATACTGTATGCTTGACCGTTTATGCTAACCTGGTTCAGCTGGTTCATCTTTATTTTATTAAGTATGCTTTCTAGCAGAGAAGCTCATGCATATATTAGCATAAATTATTTTAAGAGAGTGCGATTTTATTATAAAATCGACCCGACCTATATGCACAGAAACTACACAAACCTCTCTTTGTTAATACTGCATTCAGCAAAATGATTTGCAGATAAAGAAAACATAGATTTCTTACAATCAACTAAAGTTTACCATTTATTTGAACACAGTTTCTGTGAATATGCACATTAGCACATTATAAAAAAAACTTTTAGTGCATTTTCTTTCTGACTCAAAATGCCGTACAGAGCCCTACTGTAACAGCAAAGTACACTAGTAAATCCCCTATGTGTTCGTTTCATAGCCAAAAACCCTCCTTGTAAACAATCTGATCCCACATTGAGAGCACAAATTTGGTCCTGGCAGACAATGGGCCGGTGTTTTAGGATCGAACAGGAGCTCAACAGGAAAGGCATAAACATTGCGTCGGAGGAGACGAGCAACCGCACTCATCCTTTATCTAACTATTTGCCAACAAAGAGAAATTCATCTGGATATGAGCCAAGGAGTCAATGCTAAACGAGCATGCATCACTGAGACAGGGTTTCTGGTAAAACACGCCTAATTAAGAATAAGTGCACTGAGAGGCGCCAGTCTTTTCAATTAACTGTGAAGTTTGATGTGATTACAGGTCTGGCAGTAGTTTAAATGACTTTGAGTCGTTGAGGTGAGAACCGACCCGAACATCCATGAATGGCTGTGTAGTGTAAAGTAAGAAAAATAACAGTCAAATCACGTGTAATGCGAGAAAGCAGTAGTTCGAGAGCATCATTCCCCTTTAGCGCCTGTTCATCGTTTTACCTATTGCTGGCATGAACGTCATGATTTGACATGCTCTGGCTCAGGTCATTCCCTCAGCGCTATCTATCGGGCCAATAAATCAAAGACAACGTACAGGAGAATGCGTAATTTCCTTAATGTCTTCGCTGCGCTGGCTCCGGAAAAGCTTATAATAAAAACACCGAAGCATTGCATAACGAGTCTTCTCTTGCGCTTGACCGTAGTCGCGGCGACCAACAAGTAAGAGACGCACGCTGCATTTTATCGATTTTGGGCATCACGCAGAGGCAAAATAAGTTGACGCCTCGCCCCACTTGAAACAGATGTAGCATCGAACAGAACCAGAAGGAGGCTCATGAAGTGACGCAGTCATATCTTCCTGATAAGTTAATCCAGATAGGCGACGCCGATTTCCGCACCAAAGTACTAACTAAACCGGAACTAAACACTCCCCAGCTATCACATGGTCATCGACAGCGCGTTTGTTTGTGCTCGCACACCGCGATAATACAGGCGATCGACAGCCCCTAAAGCCAGCATCGGTCTGGAGTCAATGCGCCTCAATCTGTATAATCAGATCCGCAAAGAGCGAGGCGGGCGCTTCAACTCGCGACGATCTGAGAGGAAAGCACTCTTTCGACGCTTTCATTGATGCTGGACGCCTTTCGCCTCGCCACCAGTCATCCGCTCACGCGGCGCGTCTGGTGTTGCGCGTAAGCGCGCCCGGCGTCCATCGCACAGCTCGCGCTCGCCTTCCCCCTTCACGCGCTCGTGTAGACGCTCTGAGAATACAATAAATCGGCGGCGCTGCATCGCGGGCACATGACCCTGGTGGCCAGTTGCGAGTTGATTCTCAGCAGTCACTCATTTCACCTCCTGCCAGCCGCGCGGCGCACGAACCCGCACCGGCGTGGCTGCGGTACGGCCTCTGCCTCTCAAAAACACCCCGCTGGACGACGTTTATGACGCCGATGAAACTTACATCGATAGTCCGCTGCATGTCATGAACGCCAGAACAGAATTGCCACGGAACGTGGGGGCTTCCAGAATGAAAGAAATCATGCGTGGGAAAATGAAGAGCCGCTTTATGCAATGCTGCGCAAAACATTTAGTTTAATGTTATTATAATGATTGCAATAGATTCTACAGAATAAATTTGATATCTGATTAAATAAAAGCAATGCAAAGCATTGCATTGCATTCATTAAGAACATGCACTTTCAGCTAGGATGCACAAGAATAATTAAATGTATTAATAATTTGATTCTGATTAACATTCATTAAGCGTTTTCGAATGGTCTGAATACTCAAAGAGAATATAGTGAAATATAATTTAACTGTTTTTGCTATTCAAACATTGAACAAATATCTGTCTCTGAACCTCCTTTTCCTTATTCAGAGTTGATCAGGTGCTTTATAAATGTGTTTATAGATGTGTTTATCTATAAGCACATCCCTTATAAAAAATGAATCACGTTTTATAGGAAATAAACAACATTTTTAATAGTTTAAATCAAGTAACCAAATGAGCAGTTTTGCAACACTAACCACAGTTTAACCATTTTGTACTTCTAAGAAAAAAATAAATAAAATATGTGCATACTTTCTTTATTGAAATCCTTTTGGTTTATATTGTACTGCCATGGTTGGATATGTACTACTGTTTAATAAAAAGAAAGATATCAGAAAGATTTCTGAAACCACTCTAAGTTCAGAGCTGAATCAAATGTGATATAGAGAATAAAGTAGATAGAACAAATACTGCTCTTAAAACTCTATTGATATACCTAATAGAATGGAATTAGAACTGGTTTTAACAAACCATCATAACAGAACACTTTGATATGAAAATAGAATAGAAAACAGCATTGTATCACAGCAGAATTGAATACAGAACTGAACCAACTACTGCCTTGACTATCTGTATATATATATATATATGTCTAAAGCGGGAGTTCATTCGGTGAGCTTTGTTCCGCTCACTTTTGTAGCAGTGAGGCTTTTAGAGTGTCTCAGCGCTCTCATGCATGTTTCGATCAAGAGTACGCTCTTGGAGTCGAAGAACATGGATCACCACGAGTGAAGCGAAACAAACACCGTCAACTTGGGCTGTGCTCATTTCAAATGTCCTGCCTGGCAGTAATAGGTATAAATCTTCTTCCCCTGCAAGCTAAAATGTAGTACAGGAGGTCTTGGTGGTGCTGTTAATCTTAGAGTGCTGGGTTTTCTGTCCTAACGTGACAGCCGTGTTACGAGCTCTCTCTGCCCGTCACGCGAATGCAACCCCCATCTGGCAGAGATATTGATAGAGAGCAAACGAGCGCTGGATGAGTGCAAATACTGAGAGATGCGGCGCCGAGATTTTTGAGAAGAAAATAAATCACGATCCATTTTATCGAGTTTGGTCTATTGGTTTTAAACAGATATGTAACTATTAACTGCCGTTATGCTCTAACAAGAGCCTTCTGTTTGCTGTGCTTGGTGCAATGTGTTTATAGAACTATATAGTTCACCGTCATCCAAACGATGGTGGATGTAGGCGAAGGAGTGAAATGATGCTGAGGTGAGTAATATCAATAAGTCCTTTATTTTAATAACTTTCGGAGTAATTCAATTATTTTCATAAAATTACCATTGAATTAAAATGTATATATATTTTTATATATGTCTAAACATTTGAACATATCTAAAATATTTTATTATTTTAAATTCAATTGTTTTTATAAATAATTAAATTATTATTATTTTAAATACAGCATTAATAGTATTATATATATGCATTATGTATTTAATTTTTTATATAAATTCAAAAAAATGCTTTAAATAATAAGAATAATTTAAAAAAATTATAAAAATTAAGCATTATATATATATATATATATATTATATATATATATATATATATATATATACTGTATATATATATATATATATATATATATATATATATATATATATATATATATATTATATAAATATTGTTTTTATCTCTGCAGGACCCAGAGGAGAGTTTGATTGTATTAAGTGGCTGTGGAGACATCAGGCCATTGTGCATTTTCTTTTTGGCGGTATAGAGTTCAAAAAGAAGAAAAATTTTTAAATAATAATAATAATAATCAGATAAACGATGGAAAGTTAAGTTAGCAACACTGTATATTTTACTAGTGTCTGACATTTTCTCCACTGTATGACTATTACATTTCTCCTTTACACTGCATCATCACACGATATTTTGGCCTCAGGCGTCCTTTAATGAGATGTTGAGCGGCCCAAAACACAGGCAGATCTGTTCGTACATCATAGCTGGGTGACAGGTGAATAAACGATCTGTCTGTTTGATGCAGAGCGAGACTCCAGTGCGACACTGCAGTATTTCAGGACTCTGTTTTTAGGCCCTGCTCACATACTTGGGAGGCTCCAGAGGGCGACCCGGCGCTGGGGCTCATACGCGCTGGACAAGGTGAGCGCAAGAGCAAAGAGTGAAAACAGTCCCCTCGTTGATAAATCAGTCTCCTGGCTTCATGAACATGATTCAGAAGAACATGCAGGCAGCACCTGTGCTTACAACAGTGCCAGAGGCTCTGGTGATTTGCCAGGTTATTTGCTATGTGATTACTAAAGTGTTTGAAATGCATGGCTGTACACTTGCTCCAGGTCCTTATAAGCCTGATAAAGTGCCTACCCCTTTATCCTCTAGTATGGCTCAGATGCTTTTTCCCTTAGTTATAAAACAGTGGGATTTTTACCCGACATCAGTTTAAAATCAAGTCTAATTGATTAGGAAATTAAATATTTTGAGATCTAGTGTTAATAGTTATGCTCTTTATAAAAACACATTCAGCGTAGCATATATAGAGTTTTCTCACTTTCCTGTTTTCTTTTCCCACTAACGAGTCTGTGCAGGAAAGAAAGCAACGTCTATTCATTAGAATATCTTGTGGCATGTCGGTATGTGACACTTTCTGCTTTCTCAAATCACAGTATCACAGTAATCACAAAAGCAAGCTGTCTCTCATTTGTGCATTAATTGAATTAATTAAACAAAATCACAGTTTGGGTTAAGACTCTATTTTGGGTGACCAGGCGCCCCCACTTTCAGAACAGTCCTGGTTTTTAACTTCTCATTGCCACATGATATTTTAGGACAGCATTTATAAAAATTAATTCTCTGTGTAGCATGATCACAGTTTGAAATGAGACATGAATACAATTACAAAAATATTTTTAGTCACAATTTAAAATGTAGACATGAAAAAAATTAAATGTACAGTTTAATTAAAAGAGCTTTTCTGGAAGAAGGTGTGATGAATGTTATCTACTTTGATCAGTTTTTTTCTACTTTGTATTTCAGATTAATTGCATTGAAATATACAAACATCATAATACTTATAAATGAAATACTAATAATAATACATGAATTTAATAAATGTATTGTCCCTTTTTAATTCATAGATAATAATGTGAATTTTTGACAACATTTTCCCTGCTGTCTGATGGTATCCATCATGTACTAATATGTACATTTTAGCACAAAGGTGAGCATTCAGCTGCTAAAGACATCTTTTGGAGTAAGGTGCACTTTGAAAGATGTGCCACACTGACAGCTTTGTACCTTTTTTTCCTCAAGCGCACTGCTGAAATGTCTGCCGTTTTGATTTGCTTTCTTTCAGATGTATGTAGGTAACATTAATGCGAGCTCTTATGAAGACCGTCTGCGGGTCAGCTGTGAATGTGCTTCATGATGTTGTTCTGTGTCAAAACTGTTTGTTGCGCTGGGCAACTGGATTTTTGTCTGCGCTTGGGCGTCACCTCAGTGCTCATAAGTTCAATCCTGTACATATGGCGGTACAATGCTTCTCTGCACATCACATCCCTTATATTTTAAGCGCGAATGACAGAGAGTCATACGTGCGTTCTTGCCGTTCTGACAGGAGTGAACCCGATGCCCAGGCTAGCCGTTTTCACTTTAAGGCGTTGCAGACAGGATGACTGCAGAGCAGAGGCATAAGAGCGTTAGATCTTAAATCCTTTGGGGTACTGCATTGACAAACACATCTGTGCACATACAACACACAACTAACTACTCTGAACACCACATAGCAACCGCCCTAGCAGCCACCCTAGCAACCGCTTCAGTGACACAGGATACTCTACCACAATGCTGTTTGTGATTCATAGACAAATGCAAATTCTTACAGATGTTTAAGAGGCTCTGGTCTGTCATAAGTAGGCTGAGGCCATCAGCGGATCGTCCAGGATGAAAGGGAGGCAGTGCAACTAAAATCATTCTAGGAAACTATTCTCATGGCAGACATGAAGCTGCATTTAGAGGAAGATAGCGGCGCCTGAGCAAGTTTTAATTACACTTTTACTATTTTTTTAGCTAATTTGAGGTTTGTCGGTTCCAAATAGTGTGGATAATATGTAATGTCGAACACACCAACTAAACACGACCACACACACACACACACTTCTGTAATATTTTGTTACTGAATTACTAAACATCACGTAGGCGAAAGCACTCCTTATTTCGATATCATTTTCCTGATTATAATACCCTAATTATAAAAATAACATTACAATTTCCACAAATTATGAAGATAAATAAAATAACATTATAAATAACATAAAAACATTTTTAAAGAAAAAGGAAATTACCACCACAAAATGATCATTTTGATCACCAAAAATGAAAAAAAATAAATGAATAATAAATTATATTTGCACATGACAATAGAATGCACAAATTGAAGTTAAATTACAAAATCAGTCAAACTTAAAAAAGAAACAATATATATATATATATATATATATATATATATATACACACACACACATATATATATATATATATATATATATATATATATATATATATATATATATATATATATATACTATATATGAGAACATTATATTAAATAATACAAAAAATTTATATTAAAAAAATATAAAAAATATATACACACACACATGTATATATATCAAATGCAGTATAAAACTTTCCCCAGTTTCTCATGACTAATCTACTGTGATTTAATGTGTCATTCAGTTCTGCCTGGATCACATAGAAGTGAAATTGGTTTATGAGCTTCACTTACTCAAAAGTGATGAAGATTGCAGCACTTATTCATAAAGCAGGAGAGTGCAACATTTCACTGCTTTATCGTCTGCCAACACATCAAACCACAGGCTTTCCCCACCACCAGTTAAGCATGTGTTAAACTAAAGTGCAGAAATCATGTGGTAATGAAGGTTCGACACACATATTTTATTTTTTTTTGTAAATCTTGCACAAGCCTTCAGAAGAAAGCATGTGTACTACATCGGATGGCAAACTCTACGGCGTTATAGGACTGACTGATGCAAGTGAATGCATCCCAACTATACGAGACAGGTGCTGTTGGTGCTAAATATTATTTACATCAGTGGTGCATTTCTCTAAATGTGTTTATTTGAGAGCTTACTGACAGGTAAAATTAATAACAGTGTGATAATACATTTATGAAATGTTTCAACCTAAAACTATTTTATTGCTAATGATCTTATCAGATTTCACAGACATCAGAGGCTTTATTAACAACGGTTTCAGCAAGGCTGAGAAAAACAAAGGGGATCTATACGTGTCTGGTGAGCTCAAGTCTTTCATTTAACAACATAAGCGACATTGTCACGATTTTATATTTACGAATTTAAATTCAAATTCAAATTCAAATTCAATTTTGAAATAATTACTCATTTTCATATTATTTAAACCTGCATGTATTACATTTACAAGTTTTCATTATAACATTATTGTTTAGCTAATATGTGGCTCAGGGCCAGAATTTTGTTGACCACAAAGATTTTGTGGACACTGCATCTTACCTAGTCTGAGTCAAAACGACACGGTCCTGTTTCTGTTTACAGTTCATGGTGAGTAAACACGAACAAAACACGGTCGGTTCCTGAAGCTATATTTCAAATGCATTTCGCGTCTCTTCCGAGATGACCTCACGAGGTGGCACGCTGGCGATCAAGTGAGGCGAAGGGCGTCTAACGCATGATGCGGCGACCTTGAAGTGCGCCGTGCCTGTGAGTAAAATGAGCAACCAGGAGTTTTACCACTTCAGCAAAACTCTCACTTCTTGACAAATTCCACCTCTCGTCCACTATGTGCATGATGTAATCAGATCATTTCACTAATGCAACATTCTCGCTTAAAAAGAGAGCAAATATTTCACGTTTGAAATAATTGCATTATATTATTGCCCCAGAAAGAGTTTGCAACATGTTCGAAACCGTTTCTGCGCGTCACGTGCCTTTTCCTCAGAGGGCGTAGACATTTGCGATGGTAGCCATTTGTCCACGTGAACTTCCTCCCACAAGTATGATTGTGATATTTATATGATATATCTCTGTGTAATGCGCTGTGATATCAAATCGCGTCTTTTATTAGACAGAACAGGCGCTGGAGCTTTCAGCTAAATGGTGTGTAATGCAATCAGCACAGGAGCTCACGTACTGAAGGGAAAGGTCTACATGAACTACATGATGACCTCAGTGACCAACAACCAAGCTGTACAGGAGAGCCATCAACATTTACAGGTGTATATCATTATTCATATCCTTTACTGATTAAAGCAAAAATACAAACTGTTAACCTTCATGCACTTTTAAAACCTCTTAAAGGAACTTCTGATGCCTAGCAACTACATAACCATACAATCTCTTTTACAAATTCTTAAAGAAACCATTGTTTATGTGCATGAATGATCTTCAATGGAAAGAATAGTAGAATGGCAGATGCCCGATTAAAGAGTATTTTATTTTTGGGAGTAGCACAATGGAAAGAGTTTTGCAGACTAAGCGTGATAACGCTTTATTTGAAACATGTTACAAAAAATTAAGCAATTACCATGCCGCAGCTATTTTAACTCAGTTTTAAAAAACAATTGAGCTGGAACCGTATCGACCCATGTGTGTTAGTTTCCGTATGCTGGTTCGACAATATGCCGTCACTGTCAGCGGTTCTGACTGCTCGAAAGCCAGTGTGAAGAGCTCTACTGAGAGCATCTACGGCACAGAGGACCTGAGTGAAGACACTTGACATCAGCGGGGTGTGTGGAAACACAGAGGAAATGAGCGGGATCGAGTAAGAGCTTGACCATACAAGTGTGAACTAAATTCAATCAACACCAAACTTAACGCCGTGGTAATTTTGCTGCCTTTGTTAACGTTATTTAATGCATCAGTAATATTAAACATACAGTTTACTGCGCTAAGCACCATCTAAGTGCGATAGGCTGGTTTCTTCATCGGATGTGTCCATTCCATCACCAATGGATTCACTGCAGCTGAATGGGTGCCACGTCAAAATGAGTCTAAACAGCTACTAAAAACGTCACATATTCACACCACCTCATCCAGTTAATGTATTTTAAAGTGAAAAAGCTGCGTGTTTTTGAAACGTTTGGGATTTTCCAAATCATTGGTTTTGGCTAAATGGTGGTGGATCAGCACCAAGAACTGTCATTGGACAACAGAACTCGTAGAGACCCGTGGACAGATCAGAGGGGACCAGACACACACACACACACACACACACACAATAGTCCCTTGACACATTCCCCAATAGCAATGTGTTTGAAAATGAGTCAGGAATTAAGTGCTGGGCGTCCAGCTGGAGAAGAACTGGCTCAACGATGGGACTTTCCAAGTTTTCCCGTTCTGTGACGGATTAGGTTTGGTTCTGCAGCTGTCTCAAGCTGGCTTGATTAGTTCTGACATAATTCTAGCGATTATTGTCGGTTTGATTACAAAGGCCGTCCTCTGCATTTAATAAAAACTAGGTGTTTAAACTTGTCATTATACATTACTATCACTCTATTCTCTTCTATTCTGTTTGATGATGTTCAGTGTATTGGCTGAGAGTCTTGCTTTCTCAAGTGAAATAGTCATCTGCTCTGATTCAGGAGAGAAATCTGCACCTCAAGTGATGTTGGTAGTTTCAATGTGGCAGACAGCAGCAGGTAGACTTTTTTACTGGAGAGCGTCATTATGGATTGTAGACATTTGACCAGTAGCCTTTACCTTAGGCTAAAATGTCTGGATGTTTCTACAAACTTATAGCTTCTCACTTGACAAAGGCATTAACTGCTGGACCGGAGTGGTGCATTATTGTGATGTTTTTTATCAGCACTTTGGACTCTCATTCTGTGGCACCCATTCACTGCAGAGCATCCTGCATCCTAATGCTACTTTCTTCCATATCTTGTTTTTCATGAATAAAACAAGCCCATATATGCGATGTAGAGCTTAGTCATTCCAGCAAGTGTTTATTTTGGGTAAGCTATTATAAACTGTAATAAAGCATTTGCATTATTAACACTGTGTCCTCGCGCTGGCAGGTGGTCCCCTCTGCTCTGGTGATGATCTGCTGCGGTGCACTCGATGAAGCTTCGGCGTCATTTGGATGCGTCATCCTGCTGATCCGAGATGCAGTGGCGCCTGCTTCAGCTCCTCAAGTATTTCAAAAGCACGAGTACTAAACAGAATAATGCATACATTCTCTCAGCGAGGGCACTTTTAGAGAAAAAAAGCGGCTGATAATCAGTATTAGGTGTCATTTACACTCTGTTTGCACGCCTTTTGTTGTTAAATCGACCAACTGGATGACATCAGAGGAATTCTGATCATTTTTAGCTGAAGACTTCCTTGACCTGCTAGTAACTAGTGGGAACCTGTCCGTCTGCAGCCAGGCTGGTAGTAAAATCGCTAGTCATGCCATTGTACCATTATTCTTCTGGGCGCCTGTGGCGTGAGCCAGATATGACGGTGAACATGGGAAACTCTACATCGCCTGTAGCGCTGCTGCCCGTGCTGCCCACCGAAGCGCAGAAGCGGCCCGTCAACGCAAAAGAAGTGTCAAGTCGATCTACCCAACTATCCCTCGCGCACAATATGGGATCTAAATCTGAAGAAAGGAGATATTCTGGAGGTGACAGGAAGAATGAGCGCTGGTTGTCGTGAGGAGGCGCGCAGCCTGAGAACGGATCTAAGGCTTTGTGGAGGAAAAGGGATGCGTGCCTGAACTGATCAAACCTGTGGATAGCGTAGAGGCGAGCCGTAAGTCATGATTTTGAGCTTGTGCGAATGCATAATATATGAAGCAACCTCACTCTTAGTGTTTTGAATCTCTGCCCGAATGAAACTGGAATCGCTTCCAGTTTGCGCAGGATTCTAATTGAAGTTCCCCCTTAGAGCTGTGTTGTTCTGTAGAAAGGCTAATGAAAATGATTGATTAGAAAGATGAGGTTTGGATGTTATTGAGACATTAAAATGCTTTATGCAGCGACTCTGTCAATAGACAATTAAATTGTAATTACAAAAAAGCAAATAAATAAATAAACATTGATCATTTGTAATGATTAAAAAAATTCTAAACACAATTAAAATGATTATTTTTTCATTTGTTTATTGCAGTAGTTTCTTAAAATTAAGTGTAAATTTTCCTTCATATTTTAGGCATGTATTATTAAAAAATAATGATAGTTTTCCATCCTGTCCAGACCTTAATCATTTATCATTTTAACAGAATAGTATTATAGTGACATACCTACAATTATAATTATACTTTATATTTTTCAGTTATATATATATGCATATATTATATATATATATAATGAGACTAAAGTGTGTTCGAGTTCATTCAATGTGAATGTGTTATTTTTATTCTTTATTTATTTGCAATTTTTCTTTTGTAAACGATCATAATTTTTTGCTTTATTGATAGTAAAAAACAACATAAATATTAAATTATTATTAAATTATTAGATTTTATATTATGATATTAAGCGTGCTATCACGATTTTTTCTATGAGATTCAACCATTAAAATCATTTTCTTTTTGTCCATTTCATCTGTCAATCAATGCACCACCACATACAGGCGCGAAGAAAAATACACTTTAATAAAATAGTATATTGATTTACTCAGATGGTATTTTGAGGCGTTAAAACACGTGTGAGGCCAGAGATGTCTGCTGGACCAGAGAACAAAGAGGTGCATTTCTCATCTGGAATGTGAATAATCAATATTACTTATCAGGTATGACAAGTATTCACACACACATAATATCTAGAACCTCCATATTGAACATACTGAAACCAACAGAAAGAGAAACAATAAACCTATCTTGAGTAGCTGAATAACGGCATTTTCTACAAATGAATTCTTTTAAAGTGAGAATTGGTAACCTGTGCACTTGGCATTAAGTCAACGAGGAGAAAATCGACTAAACACTTCTTCCTTGTTCATCACGATCTTCAGGCTTAAATGACTGATAAATTTTATAATATGAGGAGGTCTCTGCTCGGCTTCTGAACCTGAAGGTCAGTGAAGAGTTACCTCAGTTGAGAAATACGCAACAATCCAATTGCAAAAAAAATTCTGTCTGTCCGTACTCTTCTAGCTGGACCAGCGGCTCCTCTGACTCTGTCATTTGAAAGCAAATGGGAGGTAGGCTCACTTGCAAAATAAAAAGCTGGGCAGCGGGCAGTTCGCGGAGGTTGGTATGGCCTCTGGAACAAAACCACAGAGGTGGCCATCAAAGTTCAGAGGTAAAACTGATTAAATCAGAGCTTCTCACTCCTTAAATTAAGTGACTTTTACTAATATTGGCATACACATATTTGCTATCATAAATGTGTATATATATATATATATATATATACATATTATTATTTGCATTTAGTACTTTTAAACTGGTAATAAATATACCAGAGAAAAAAAAGGTTCAAAAAATAGTTTTTAGTACTCTCTGGTTAGTGAAAATGCATGAATATTCTAAAAACTAATTTGTGAAATTTTATTTTAAATTTAGCAAAATGTATAGTTTTATATGCATTTTACTTAGTCATTTATAAGTGCTAATTAAGCACATATTAATGTATATAACCACCTAACTAACTATTAATAAACAGCAAAGTAACACCTATATTAAATGTTATTATTTGTTTCTAAAATGCTCAAAATCTTTTATTTAGTTGAACATTAAGGAAAGGTTCCTTTTTGGAGGATGTTGTCTAAATGTTCTGAAATGAACATCCAACCGATAAAACATTCCACGAGCGATGTGAATAATTTTTGACCTGTTTTGAACCGTAGTAAAGACCAGATAAACCCGAAAAACTAAGTTACATTAACATTGCGAACTGACAAAGCCTGAAGTGCGTATCAAGCGATTACTTTGCTCGCGGATGTCAACTATTTAAATATCAGAGCGGAGATCGACATCATGAAAGAGCACTGCATCACGGCTTGCTGAAGCTCACGCGTGTGCACCAACAACAAACCCATGTGTTTAGTCACGGAGCTCATGAAAAACGACGGTTACTACGAAATTTGTCATCAGTAAATTGAGATTATGGCAACTCACGTGCGCATAAAACATTTAGCTACCCCTAATACACCACGATGCATTGTTTTGACAGAAAAAACGCCATTTCAGTATGTTTGTTTTCTTCCGGGAATACAGAGAAACAAGACCTGGAGTTTTCACTCATGATGGATTTCGCTGTGCATTGCTTGATTTCTTTGGGAGTGATTCAATTATATACGATATATATATATATATATATATATATATATATATATATATATATATATGCTATATATATATATATATATACAGTATATTGTGTCAATATTATTGTAACAAAACTTTATAGTATATTGAATATATAAATATTTCTTCTTTAAAATAAACATACACTGATGAATCATTATAGTCAATATATATGTTGCATTATCTCTAAAGCATGCAATTCATACATTGATTTTTTCTGCAAAGGCTGGTTTTATTGCTCTGTGGCTAAACACAGCAGCACTAACGTTAGCGTTAGCGTTGAGACAGGTATTGCTGTTAGATTATTTTTACTTAATTCAATTAGGCCACTGTCTCATGCAAGATCAGCACCAGCAGCTATATTCAAATTGATCTTCCCCTCGTTTTCAGCTCCGCCGTCCTCCAGCCCGTGACCGAAATCAGTCATCATGAAGGACATATCAATTCTCCGAATGCGCTCGAGCGAGAAAGAGTAAACCATCATTAAAACTCCTCCTTCACATCAGCACAACGGCTTATATGCTGTTCAGAGTAATTCATATACTTCGCCGTTGTTTTCCACTGATTTTTATTAAAGCATTTTCAGTTGCTGCTTAACGAGACCGTAAATCTTTTTGCTGTCTTTTGATGAATAAAGTAGAAAAATAGCAAAAGAAAAGAATTTCTTAATATCTAGATTTAAACTGTTTTGAAAATAATTTATAGGTCTGCACTCCAGAGTGGAATGAGATGCATTAACATGAAACTCGAAGCAGAAAAAACGCCGTCACATTCAATTATGAATAGAGTAGAACCTGGGAGAGTTGTTAAGTCAGTGGTTTCTTTAAGGCTTTCTGGGATAGTTCAGTTTTGATTCTTAGGGAAAGCCTGTGTTAACACTGTAACTTGTTGACACTTCAGCGTTTGTTATGCAGCAATAAAATTACACGCTCATCCATGCCAACTACATTTAAAGCAGTATGTTTTTAATAATTAACTAGATAACTAGATCTGGGCTGTAGTGTGTGCAGTTTACATGTAGAACAAAGGAAAAAAGAAATGCCGTTTCCCTGAGCTTTATTTTGTTCATAAATTTGTATAATAATAATTACACTTCTTGCTTCTGGCACAGTTCCTTGCTTGTGAATTATATAAGCGACATCCCGACTGGTGAAATTTGACAAAACAGGTTGGTGTATTTATTGTAAATTACTGTTGGATGTTTAACATCATTATCGTAAAACACATTAGCCAAATATTTAAAAATTTAGATACATCTTGCCCATCTGGCACATTCAAAACAAGCGCCTCTTTGATTTGATTGGCTCTCAATCATTTTGGCCTTCAGCTATTTTCACCCACCTATTTTTATGACCATTTTTATTCACATAAATACTGGATTTAAAGGCCAGATGCGCATAAATAAATAGTAAAAAATTATGTCGTGAATTTTACTAAAAATGCGCAGAATAAAACATATACACACAATTGAAGTAATTATAAACGTTTTGTGATAAGAAAAATGGACATGAATTCTGAAGTCTTGTGAGCTGTTCTGGAAAAATCGTCATTTGACTTTGTACAATGAGACTAGATAAATTTATTTAACCGAACTTATCTGCATCTGAAATGGCTATGTCTCCTGAAATGAACATATTCTAACGTAATAATCTTACACAACTGTGTTTCCCAGTTGGCCTCCAAGCAGCGATCGCATCTTAGTGATAATGTGCCAGTTTATCAGGAGGCGACAACTTTGCTATCTGACTCATTGGATGGAAATGGGCTTAATTCACAAGTATTTTTACTTGCTGAAACAAAAATGCCTAAAAATATAATATCTTCCACACTCTCAGAAATAAAGGTACAAAAGCTGTCACTCAGGGGTACCTTTTCAAGGTAAATTTTCCTCCATTTTGGTACCTTAAAAGTGCATGTAAACATAAAAGTGTACATATTTGAACCTGATAGGTATAAAGTCTACGCTAAAACACAGTGTAGGCTTTTGTAACTACACTAATGAATCTGACTATTTTTCCTAAACAATCTCATGGTAGTTTGCTTTTCCTTCTTCTTCTTTAAAGATTACAGAAGGAATGATGTACATTGAGTCAATAGTTCTGATCTGAGAGCCGAGAACATTCTGCTCCACCGACATGCAATGCTGCAAAATAGCGATTTTGGACTGCTTCAAATTAACAGGATCTCATCCAGGTAGGCAGGCCCTTCGATCGTTCAGGAAAAAAACACACATAAGACACAAACACAAAGTGCATGTGACAGTTCCCATCTATCTGCAGAAATAAAGGTCCGGTGAAATGGATGGCCCTAGAGATATTGTGTTCAAGAAACACACAAGCAAGAGCGTCTGGTCTTTGGCATCCTTTTAACTGAAATCATGGAGATGACCCCCTTCCTAAGTATAATCCTTCACCACCTAAACATGACTCACGTGGGTGTAAGTTGCATGTTCAGTCCTGGCGCATTTCTTTCTTCCACAATCTCAGGTATGGACAATTGGCGTGCGTTCGGTCCATTCAGAGGAGAGAGAGGATGGAGAGACCGGCCGGCTGCCCCAAAGAGCTCGACATTATGCTGCTGTGCTGGAGAGTCGAGCCGAGAGAACCGACATTTACAAACTACGGGAGAAGCTGATGGCTCTCATAAGCGAGCCTGATTCTGAACTGGAGTAGATGCTGTAGAAATCCAGAGAGCTAGGACACTTCTGAGGCTTAGATCACACATATTCAACACATAAACAATCACTTGCTTAGTTTACAGAGGTAACAGGACGTATATACTGTAATTAATACGATATGGGTGAATCTCACGAACATGCAAAAAAGAAATGATCAAAGTGTTACTTTACAGTAGCATGCCTTTTTGATTTAAATCGGAAATGCACAAATCCTAAAAAATATTTAAAATTTGTGGCTAAAATGCTTCATTGTCTTTGAGGCAAAATGTTTAAATAAATGAACAGGCTAAAGATTTTGCCATCACACGTGGCATGTTCTTGATTCATTTCGTTTCGTGAGTTCATCCATATGCACACTGTGGCTCACTAAATCTCAAGCGTATGATTGCGAAAGGCTATTACTAGTTTTGCTAATCAGCGGTATTACTAAAAGGTGATTATGAAGTTTCCAAAAGCTTTTTAATATTACCTGTGAAGCAGGAAAATATTTCATTGTTGATTGACATTTTTGTGATCAAAGCTGCTGAACCAAAAATGCTGGATGTCTTGGACTTACAATGTAGAAACACAATGTCATTTGAACTTTACCGAACATTTGGTGATAGCAAAGCCTTTTCAAATGAATGTTCAAATTTTTAACCTTTTATGTGGCTGTTGTAGGAGCATGTATGTCTTCCTGTAATCCGAGAAAGACCCACAGTAATATAAATCTGGATTGCTACTAGCACTGTCTGGCACTGATTTCCCTTCTTCCTTCTCAAAACATTTTTCTGAAAACAAGGTCTTTTACATTACTAAAATGATTTAACAGCCCTACACACTTGCCTCGGAAAACAAACAAACAGGAAATACTTATTTTGCCCATGCATGTACACTTTTACAGACAATTGCCTTTTACTAGAATTTTTTTTTTTGAATAATCAGAAATTCTTTAATATTTTTGAAAGAACTCTCTTATCCTGATCAAGGCTGCATTTGTGTAGATAAAAAAAAGCAGTAATATTATAATTTTTTTTACAATTTAAAATAAAAAAAATTCTGTTTTAATATATTTTAATATGCTGTTTATTTCCTCCGATGGAAGCTGAAGTTTGAGCAACATTATTCCAGTCTTCAGTGTCATACGATCCAGAAATCATCCTAACATACGCAGAACATTCGGCTTCACCATCACAGGAATGAATTACGTTTTAAAACATTTTAAAATAGCATGCATGAGAAACTAATTCAAAAACATTTAAAGGAATCTAAATTATCTCAATTTTTGTTAAACTAGCAAGAATGACATAGCGAGGATATCAACCCTTCTCTGGCCTGTTGCTTCCAAAGCACAGCATAAAGAAAGAGTTTCATTGGGCGTAAAAGGATAAACACATCAATTTACTCAAACTAGCATAAGCTATGTGAGGTTAAGGGTCTTCTGTACATATGCTGTAAAAGTCAAGCTTTGTGAACATCTATGGGCCCTGCTGAACTACATTTACAGACCATTGTCTAATAGCTGCTAGATTAATGACCTTAGTGCAAGTCAACCTCAATCCCTCTCACCCTGCTAAAGATACTCCCAGTGCAAGGCAATGTAGAGTTAGAATAGCGCACAAGAACTGTTCAAGCTGCTGGTCTCAAACTCTGCTGTATTTCTGACTATATCACTGAATAGAGCGTAGGACAAAAAACATGTTTAACAAAGAGCAATATGAAAAAGCAAAAAAAAAACTGTGCACGGTGCTTACCTGTACTTGTAAATTATCAGCAAAACTATGAAAGTCTGATTTGTGGAAACATATCGGTACACAAATACACAGATGCAAACAATTTTAGCTACACAAAGCACTAAGCTATTTAAAAACAAAGAAGAAACTTGCTGAGCAAGTCACTGTAATCGCCCTTTGACATTTATACGTTTATAGCCAGATACCTGAAATAACAATCTTCTAATGCTAAATATGTGCTGACCTGTTATAAGAAATGAATGCTCTGTCATAGAACATTTATTACTGTAAATCATTTACAGTACAATAACCAACATACAACAAACCCAGATCCAGGATGGTTTAAATACCACAAGCGGTGTGATCTTCTATTGTGTGAAATGTGGCATCAAGCACAACTTCAGAAATAAATACAACATAGTTAAGTATATGTTTTTTAGAATATACAGTCATGGCAAAAAGTTGCTGCTAAATTGAGCATTTGAATAATACCTCTTTCTTACATCATATCTGCAATTATATATTTAAGAAATGTATGCCATTTAGCATATAAACTAGAAACAATGCAGTAATAACCCTGGTTAAGTTTGGGGCAAACAATGAATGTATATTTATAATACTTGTAACATTCAGAACCCTGAAAATTCAGTGTTTATCGATAAATGTACACAAATGTGTGACTGTGATACAGTATTTTTACTGAGTATATGAACCCATGAGTAAATTATTTGTCGATTAAAGTTTATCATACTCAAAATAATACCTTGACTACATGGAAATATACAGAATTGTACAATATACAGTTTTAGAGAAATATCTTAAAAGTTTCTATTTAGCTCTTTAGAGGTCTTTAAAGTGCACAATTAATCATCTCACATCATCAATGTCAGAAGTTCCATCTAAGTAACATTGTAATAAAATTGCTTTATGTGAGGAATATCAAATGATTACAGTTCTTCATTGTTCACCATAAGATCACTGTCACTTTCTCATGTTTACTGGCCTGTTGTTTATTTTAGGAGACACTTGCCATCCCAGACAAACCATTGCACAAGTCCTTTTTGTTTTCCATGTGGCTCTTTTGTATGGTGGTTGTTTAATAATCACAACCAAGCTGTCTCCTTACGACTTTCATACTCTCCATGAAACTCTGAAGATCTTTCCAGTTTGGCTGTCTGATTCATGCAGCTCTCCACGGATCCTGGTTGGGACTCCACTGGCGATTCTGGTTACCTGTTTCTCTAGGTTGCTCTCACTTTCATCAACAACAGCTTCATCAGAGTTTTTTCCTTCTCAGTATCTTCCTCAACAGGGCTACATTTGTCCAATTCATTTCCTGTGTCTTCTTTGACCTCCTTTAAGTTTTCTTCTTCCTTTCCTGTGTCTGATGTACCATCGTCATTGGCATCATCCACCTGCAAATCCATCTTGGTTTCCATCAGTATTTTTTCTCACTGGTGGACTCATTTGGAATTTCATCTGACTTTTCACATTCCAGTAGGTGTCGTCTTTATTTGACTTGGATTCCCCTCCATCTTCTGTAGACTTGTCTTCAATTACTCTCTTTCCCAATCTCGGTTTCTGCTTCCCTGTCATCACAGTTTGATTTCCCTCCACCAGTTTCTGTCATCTCATTTCTCTTTTCCGCCTCACAGCCGTATCACTATTTTCTGCACTTGCTGCATCTCCATTGGAACATCTTTCATCTCACAGTTTTTCTTCTGTATCTTTTCAGTGTCATCCTCAACAATTTCTACCTCCTCTTTCTCCTCAGCATCTGTCTTTTCTTCTACATCCTCACACGCTACATTTTCCTCCTGTTTCCTCACCAGAATCTCTTTCGTCATTTGCTTCCTCTTGTTTGGATCTCTCATCCAAAGTCTACATCTTGGATGTTTTCTGCATTTGACTTCATCTGCTTTAGTAGAAAGCACCGTCTGGCTCTTGATCTGCAGACTCACATTTATGGTCTCAGCATTGTCATTGGCTTCCTCTCTACTTGTTCATGAACCACTTCCAGTTGTTTTCTTCTTTCTCAACTGCACAAGTCAAGCCGGCTACATGCTGTTCTTCTGCTCTTTAGTTGTGTATGGGTGGGGGCTGGATCCTTTTTTCATTTGTAAAATTTTCCGCAGATCAAATTCCATCATAACTGGGCCAAACTCAAAAGCCTGAGCTCGCTACAGACTGCTCTGGAGCGCCATTTTCTTTTTCATGCATGCATCACATGGGCAGTATTCGCCGTACTTTCACAGCTGATCGCATAATTCAGTTCCTGATGCTGTGTAATTTTCATCACTCCTTGACAAAATGGACTTATTCGCATGACCGAAGGCGGCTTACGTCGCTGCTCAGTCTGGACCGTGGACTCTCTCGATAGAGTATTTTCTGGAGAGTCTCGGACCCCTGCCAGCCCGACTTTGAATTTTTGCAGTTCTCGGTTAATACTCGATTGAATCCGTTTGTGCACTTCCTCTTTCAACTCACTTATCATCTTATCGAGCATCTCATTTGTCGTCCAAATCCCACCTCACTTTGAACTCCGCCATGGCGTCTCGTAATGTAACATAAACTGCTTTTCTAGCTTTTTAATAAGCTCAGCACCCAAACAGGATCTAGGTCTTGTGAAACTCTTTTTAGTAAGAAGAGGTCTCCGGAACAGATGGTGAGTTCCTGAGGCTTGTATTTTCTTGAGATTTCATGAGTATTACTCTCTTTGCCAGAGCTCTTGTGAGGGTTGTTTGTAGTGTTTGATCCGATTCATTCCTATTATCACCGCTTTCCAACATCATCTTCTTGCAATACTCCATTTTCTTGGCCATCTTCCACTTGCGTATTTACTGGACTTGCCTGCACTCGCTCTGCAATGTCTGGGTCGCACTGGATCTGGGGACTTTGGATAAGATCTAAACATTCGCATGCCTGAGCTGTAGACTTTGCAGTTCTTTCATCTGTTTCTCTTGCATTGAGCCTCCTCGTTCCGGCGCTTGGTGGTTTTGTGTCTTGTACAGACTCCGCTTTTCTGTCGCCATTCATGCTACCTTTAACAGAACCGGTGGAGCCACTGCTAACATCAACCCCAGATGAAGAGTGTGAGTTAAATTCATCTTCAGCAGAGAGTGTTCCTTCATGTTCTGGCTTTTCTGCTCATCCTCAGAGAGGCTTTTGGAGCCAGAGCGACTGTATGAGATCATCATTACTTCATTATATTTCTGATGCTTTTTCACTTTTTGGAGTCTGAGTCAATCAATCTTAAGTTCGCAAGGCAGTCCAGCAGCCCATGAGCAGACCAAGCTTAATTTTCTACCATATACAGGAGACCTCAGGTAAACTGCTTGATCTATCTAGTTTTGGGCCCAATAAAGTAGCCTTCATGACCTGAACCGAAGAATGATGTTGCTTTTGCAAACTGTCTTGTTCGATTACTGCTGTGGGGTTGAGATCTGTTTTCGCTTACTTCCAGTTGTGCTCTTTCATCGTGTACAACTCTGGCTCAACACAAATGTCATCCATCTCTGATGAATAGGATTTTCACCTGCTTGATCATCATGAGGTTTCTCAATCTCTATTATGCTTTCTGGTGCCTTAACTTTGTCTCTTTGAGAAGTATCTTTACCACCTTCAGTCAAAGGTCATATCTTCAGCGAGTTAGACATCCATTTCATAAACATGGCCATCAATGGGAATGTTCATAAATGAGTCATTCACAACGTCTGTGAGAAGCATTTGGTAAGCATGGTGACATCAGCTCCTTGTTGTTGCACTCCGATGAGATGCTGACCTTGCTGTGTTTGCTCCTGCAGCTTTTTGGCTCTTATTTTCCAACCTTGTCCAACATTTTTGCTGGAGGCAACTGGCTTTGATCCTCTACTGCAGCTGGCCTTGCGTTGCCTACAATCTCTTTTAATAGATCTGCTGCTAGAAAGTGCCGAGATACAAAAACACTATCACTTGAGGAACCAGGATGGTTGAATGATGCTTTATTCTTGTTTGGCATCTCTTTGTGATAGACTTTTACAGTTTTGTGAAATTTCAGACATCCCTGCTTTGAAATAGACCTGGATGCATCTTTTTCAATCTTCTGTCCGATGTGGATGACTTAACTGTGGCACCATCATTTGTCTCCATTATATTTTATATTTAACCCATTTATTTCTGAACACTGGGAAGAGCATTTAGATCTTTTGCCTTTAGATCTATCACTCTCTTTAGTACTGTGCCCATTGTTGGACTTCACGAATACTCAGATGTTTTGAAGAGTTTAAACAGTACAAGCTTTCTGGCATAAGCTTTTCCAGAGGTTCTTTCACTTGGGTCATGTTTGAAGATGCTTCATTCATTTCTGCATGGTTGGTGTTGTTGACAGCCTCACAATCTTTGTCCTTCATAGCTGTATTTTTAGCACTTCTCTGTGAAACTCTCGAGGGTGACTTACTCCGTAGGAGATGACAGTGACAAGTGGAGGCATGATATTGTTTTCATTTAAATGGATTCCTGACTTGCTTTTCTTGAGTTCTGCTGACATGATGCTTTCAGCTGAGACAGAAGAAAGAGCTTGAACAGGAGTCTTACAGTTCTTAATGATGGGACCTTTTGGATTTGTCTGAAATTACAAGAGTTCATAGACATTTCTGTCCTTGGCCTTTCCTCTGCATCCACTCCATTTACAGTCTCTAGCTTGTGTCCAGCTTCCTCTGTGGTAGCTGACATGCCACTGGTTGATCGTTCATCAAAGTCAACACCCTTGTGCTCTTCTTCTAGTCCAAGAGAAACAGATGCTGTTGATGTGGGACTTAAAGGTTCATCAAAGTGGTTGCCTGCAGGCTTAATGTTATTTTTAAGAGATTTAGATGAGAGCTTTTTGATTTTCTGACAAGCTCTCAGATTCATCTTTTCATCCTCTTTTAGCATCTCAGTCTTTTGTCTCTTTCAAATTACCACTTGAGGAGCTGATACAATGACATTTTTGGATGTTTTGGACTGTGAGGATATATTAGGAAAGCTTACTGACATCCCACTTGGAGCTCTGCTTTCGTTTTTACTTTCAGTGTTGTGTGTTGAGTCTAGGAGGAGGACCTCTTTGACCTAGGAGATGGGGACCTCTTTGACCTAGGAGATGGGGACCTCTTTGACCTAGGAGATGGAGAGGTCACAGTTAAGGCATTCTGTGTCAAGTCTTTGCCATTCTCCACTTCCTGAGATACAATGCTCTTTGCAGTGGATTTGACAGATCCTTCAGAGCAGGCATTAGACTTTTGAGACATTGCACTAGTGGCTCTATTTGACTCACTTTCTGGTGTTGCACATCCATTAGGTGTTGTATCAATTGGTTCTGAGGTAACTGTGGTTTCTGGAACATTGTGATTTGATTTGCGGGACCTACAAGATCCTTTAGACAAGTTTGATTTAACAGAAATTGCACTGGGAACCCTTTCCTTAGATTTAGACCATGCATGCACAGAGTTCTTTTGAGGATGTATGGGACTTCACATGATATTTTGGAGTAGTTGGACAGTGGACTGCACGGTCTCCCTTCAGTGCTTACCTCAGTTTCTGGCTCATGCTGAACATCAGGACTGCTGGCATTTTGAGTGGCCTCTTCTTGTAAAGCGCAGCAAGATTTGACAGACCTAGTTGTTTGCTCTGATGCATGTGACAGATGTTCAGAAGATCGGTTTGATTTATTAGACATGGCACTGGCTGATCTCACTTCTTTAGGAAACTCTGTATCTTGTCCACAATGATTATCTGTTGCACTATGACTGACTCTGAGTAGCAGTACTTTCTCTGATATATCACCCTGAAATTAAATATGTTTGATGGCACTTCCTCTAAATTATTTGGACTACAAGATCTAGGCGTTTTAGCATTCTCTGAATGTTGAGACTTTGATTTGTGGGATGTCCTCGATGCAGCTGATAAATGTGAATGGGGCTGACACTGGGCTGACAGCTCTTTTTGGCTTTTTCTTCAGCTTTATTCATTTCCAAGGCTGGTGTGGGCTCTCTCTCTGAAACAATGCAGTCTGATCCGACTGACCTTGCAGGTGTGGCACTTTTAGTTCTTTCTTTAACACTTTCTGCTTCATTATGTTTAGATTTGATGATTTCCCAACAGAACACATTTCATGTGCAGAGCAGTCTGTTTTTGGAGATTTTTGAAATAGAAAGGCATTTGAATTTTTGACAGTGCAGACTCAGAGCGTTCCCAGAGTGGCTTCCCCTTCTGCATTATTATTATTAATTGGTTCACAGTTTTCATGAGCATTTCTAGAGGATGCATCAGCTTTGTTTGACTTCGACACTATGGAATCAGCTTTTCCTGCTTCACTCCTCTGGATTCCCATTAAATCTTTTATGCTCACCACAGCATGAACATACACCAGACTTCCCAGATCGTTTTGACACGCCTGAAGTGGCACTTAAAGATCTGTTTGCAGCATCTTCATCACATATCTCCAGAGCATTGGATGCTTTGGATCCACAAGTGTTTGCTTGACCTCTAGATATATAAGATTCTTGGCTATGTCTGGAATTTGTACTACAAGCTCCTCCCTCAGGCCTTTGCCCCCACCAGATACAACTGAACTTGGGGTTAAGGCTCCACAGTGACAAGGATGTGATCTGGAGGACACCTTTGACATTGGAGATGTCGTACTCATCCCATCTGGCTCTGCTGGAGCTGCAAAGTGGTTTTATACTTCTTGAGGCTAAGTGAGTGAACAGCACTGCTTGATTCTTTACTTGGAGGTCTCGAGGGACAAATAAGATGTTGGTGAAGACTGGTATCCACAACAATGAAAGCATTTGGGTTGAGAGTCACTCTCAAGATGGTCACTTTGAGACCAGTGTGAGGCTCTTGAGACACTTGGAGGCAGAGTCATCATAATCATCATCCTGGTCTTCCTTCAAAGACTCGAGCACATTGGAGGAGTTGCTGACTGCAGACACTGGCCGCTCTTCCATGACCTTAATGACCTCACAGTATGGAGTAGGAGTGATTTTAGGTTCCATATGAGAATATTTAGTTTTAGCATGACTCTCACAGTCGTCCTCACAAGATCTCTTGCTCTTTGACATGGCGCCCGAAGATGATACCTCACTTCGGATTGCAGCAACGACTTATTGCACAGTATTCTACTCTAGTGTCTCCTTCCTCCATTGTTTGCTGAAAGCTTTGAGGCCTTTTCCACTACATGCTCAGTGTACTCACCGCTGGGCGAGAAATCGTGTGTGTACTGTCCACTGATGACTTTTGTGTACAACTTTGTGAGGCGATGCACTGGAACTAGGTGATTTACAGGTCCCCGATTCTTTGTGCATTGGGTTTTCAGATGTCGTACTCTTGGCAGTGATTGCAACAGTTTTGACAAAGCGTTTCTCTATATGCTTCTGATGCAGCTTTGTTGCAAGGCTTCATCAGTCTCTGATGCAGATATGGAGTCTGGGTCTGAAAACCCTTCAGCTTTAGCTTGAATATAGTCTGCATCTTTCACAGAGCCAGAGTCGTTCACTTTCACTGATGACTTCTTGATCTCAGTGGACCACTACAGAAGAGTCTCTGTCGTTGAACAGCGAAAGCGGACCTTCATCTCCACCGAAGGCTGCCGTCTTTGTTTACAAGCACTCTTTTTCTCAATGTCATCGTTCACTACAACCTCTTTAACATAAGGACAGTTACTGGCACAACCGGACTGTCCGGGTGTCATGCATAATCCATTTTGATATGACTTTTCTGAAGAAAAGAGAGAATCTTGTAGATCTGTTACTGGAGTCTGATCGTGGATGGATAATGCTTTTCTTTGTCTCAGGCCAAAGTTAACTGTTAAAAAAACCCATAAAAAATAAATATATAATTTCACCAAGGATCATTTTTCAACATGCAAATAGCAAATTTTTAAGAGAGGCTCTTGATTCACCAACCCCTACAATACATTGACTGTATGTGAGTTGGTGGTAAATTGTTGTTTCATCTTCAGTCTATTATTAGAGACACGCATTAGGATGGGTAGATGGTTAGTTAATCACTATAATGACCCACCTCAAACAAATGAATGTAAACAGTAGTTAACTGGGTCTGTACACAATAAAAGAAATGTTTACCATTCTTTTTGCTTTCATGCCCTTCACTGCAGATGCTGGAGTGAGACCTTGTGCCCATTCCTGGAAGCTTTTCATCTGAGAGCTTCTTTAAGCTTTTCCATGAGCAGCGGCCTGAAGGGCTCTCGACCCACACAGACCAGCACACTAGGACACTGCATCAGACTCTGAATATTGTCAATCTACGGAGAACAGTGAACAAACATAACACAAAAGTCATATAACATGTCAAATCCACTCCGAGATAAAACGTTTAACAACAAACCTTTTAACAACATCCTGATTATAATATAACCTCACAACTCACAGCAGTTAAAAACACTCAACAGGGTTGCACTAAGAGATCAATTTTAGCACTGAATCATCAAAGCGCGCAAACATAATGGCTTGCTGTTATCAGCATATTAATTTATGTAGAGTGAATTCAGGTAAATTGGGCACACCTTTCATCACTGAGAGGATTGGATAAAATGGTTCAGTGATTCTGTATTAACTTAAATATGTAAATCAACTAATTAAACACAAAATTCAGATTGTACATAGTATTTAAAGCAGTAGATCAACCAGTAAAGAGAGGCATCGGGCATTATGTACTCATCCTTGTGATATTTCTTCAAATCACTTACATGCACTACAAAATGTGATATTCAGTAGAATGATCATTTCCATACTAAGAAAACACAGCATGCTATCACATATACACATCCTATTTGTTATAAAAATGTTATTTACCAAAAATCTTGCCCAATAGTGATGCACAGATTCCAACATTTTGGTTATGAGATACTAATTGGCAACTGGCGTTTTTGTTCACAAATCCTGAAAATGTAGATGCATGAAGATTTTTGAGCACTGGTGGAGGGCAAGTATATATATAGAGTAAATAAGTGCCTTGTTATAACAAATTTTACACGTCAAACAGATTATTTTTTACGGTACTTTAATTTCTACTTTTGTGTTTTACAGAAGCAAAATCCTACTGGCAACAACGTGAGGGCGAATTAAGGTTTTATTTTGGGAGGTGAACCATCTCTTTAAGATACCTATTAGATTAGTAACTAGCACAACTTTTTTGCCAGGGCCTTCAGCTCTGTCCTGACCTGACACCTTCCACCTGAAATACTTGACCCAGCTAATTAAAGAATGGTTGAAGAAATGAAATCCTCCCTGACCTTACGTCCCTCCAGAGTGTAGAGTTTCTTGACATGACACTGCATGAGTTCGGAAATCTCGTCCATGAAGACGCGAAGACTCCGAGCAGTTCGTCTGCTCAGAATGATGGATCGCCTTACGGTAGGGTCGTTGTTTTTACCAGGACAATCCTTTTGGGGTGCCGATGGTGGTGCTGATGTCCCGTGGGCGCTCCTCGGGTCGGGAGGGTTTGCGCCGAGGGTTTTGCGGGTGACTGTGATGGTGCCAGACCGCCGGCCTCTTCCTGCAGCTTCCATGTTGATTGGCTTAACATAGCGGCGGTCAGAGCACAGGTAACAGCCTCCGTCCTCTAACTGCTCTAAATGTTTAATGCTGTGGGTACCCCTGGGGTCGTGATGATACGCACACCAAAAGGCAGAGGAACCTTTTGGAAAGGTCATCCAACAAGGCATCAAAGCATCTGAAGCTTCTCTTATGGATGGCCATCTTGGCGCCTTTGAACTGTGCGTCGCCACTCTTGTAGAAGGTAATTCTCTTGGCTGGGCTGGCCGCAGTCACGCTGGAGCCAAAGGGCGGCGCTGAAGGATGAGGAAACTGATGAAGATCATTCTGAAAGTGGGTACTGGCATCGAAGGAACCTTGGGTCGTCTTCTGCATCTCTCCTCCACGCCAATTCAAGCTGCGGAAGAAAGTTTGGAGACGTGAACACCATTGAAACTCACACTCAAAACCGAGTTCAGGAACAATCTTCATAAAATACGCATTTACAAGGAAATTAGGTTATATGGAAACTCTAGTAATGAGTTGAATTGCTCTCAGATCTGTCGAGAAACCACAGTCTATTGTAATCAGAATACTGTAGTTGAAAACATATATATTTATTTGTGTTTCAGTTTTTTCTGTATTTATTTCTGGTAATTCTGACAATGTGAATGAACGAAACATAACTGAGATCTCAAAGCCTTGTGTTATGAACAAACAACCCTGAAAAAAATGTTTCTCCCAGGAACAGAACACCAAGATTAGACATTGCCTTAAAAATGTCAGGTGGTAACTCAAGCTAAGACAGATATAGTTGCTAAAATATCACTTTTGATTATTTAAATAGATTTAACCAGAGGTTAACTGTAGTGTACTACAGAAAACAGATATTGTGATAGAAAACTACAATCTTACTAACTTTTCAGAGTACTTGTATTATACTATATAACACAACATTTAAATGTGTAAGCGACAACGAAACTAGGCACCAGTCCAGAGATTAATCTCATGTTCTTGGAAAACAATTACAGACTAGTTTAAATAGCATTTAGTTCTTAGTCCTTAATAAGCATTTAAAGAGGTTCAAGAGCATGATCTCCGAGCAAAATTAGCAAAAAAATTAATGTATGTGTATTTAAGTCTATAGTTGTTTTTCTTAGAATCAGATTTCTTAAGAAAAAGGATAGTTATAAAAATAATAATTTCATGACAGTCCAAACTGAATAAAATTACATAGCGTATCTTGACATATCCTAATTCTGTTTGTATAACATTTAAATAAAAATGGCATATTTTACGACAAAATCTAGGATATACTGCAGCAAGCTTTTAAAAAAAAAAAACAACAATAAAACAAAACACAATAGCTTTATTACGGCACTATCTCAGCTAATATATGAATAAACAACATACTTACGTTTAGAGAATACATTATTATATCTGATGCTAAAAAAGCACAAAATGTGAAAAAGAAGAAAAAAATATCTGACTGTACAGAGCACTGTTCCAGGCAGCATCCAAGCGCACGAATGGTGCAGGGACACAAGTTCACAAGCCCTCCCACAAACAGTCTGGCCACTAATCAGGGCCTTTGGTGGCTAAGGATAGAACGAAAAGCTTCTTTAATCATCTTGAGATTTTACTGAACTCTAGGGAAGCGTTAGACACATGACAGCGACACCAGGATTGCATAAACAGAGCTGCGCAGAGCTAGGAGACGTCTGCTTTCTGACCCCTGATGACAGGCCGCTTTGAGTATATTCTACAAACATGTCATTGAAACAACGATCAAGCACCAAACACACAGACTGAAAATGCACTTGCTGTCAAATTCACTCCAGTTCTCTAATAATCCCAATATAGTATATACACCATATCCTTTATTTTTTCCCCACACAGTATACTCATGTAAAGCAATGTACAAATACTATATAGCAAATCTATATCGCCTATATAACTATATTGTCACGCAGCTCTTTATTTAAAGCCGGACATATTATCTTTACATAACTTTATTCACCTACATTACATGTAAAGCAATATATAAACACTTGCATAAGCCAATCCAAACTGCTTGATTGTTTATATCATTGCTATATGGGACTATATCGCATGTAGATATTTTAAACATCATCATCATCGCCATGCTTTGTAAATATGTAGTGTGAAAAGCACCGTGCAAATAAATGAGACGTGACCTTGAAAACATGTCCAGATTGCAAAATATCATATAAAACAATTAAGTAATTTAATAATTATTATAAAACAATTTATTCATTTAATAAGTAAATAAAATGCATATATTACATAAATTATGTTTTCACGTTTTAATAAATATTACTACCTCCACTATTTTTGTGAGTGAAATATAATTCTGATATGTTTCACGGCACGCCCTTTGAAATTCACTCAGATATGACATGCCATGATTTAAATATAGCGTTAGTATCTGTAATTACGGCATTAGAAGACTTGCGCTATTCATGGAAAATTGATTTAATAGAGAAAGAAAAAAAATACTGTGAACCTTCTATACTGAAAAGCATAGTATCACTCTCTCTGTGATATCTGCCCGGTGCTTCATTCGTATTGATTTATATGCAGTTTCTAAGGGCACCTTGAGATGAAAGCGAACACGAATAGGGCCTTCAGCGAACCCGGAATCCTTCAGCGCCATGCAGTGACCTTACGTTTTCATTTAAGCATTTCGTTGCATTTTCTATTTATTTGCATTCTAAAAAAATACAAATAGCATCGACAACGCTGACTGTGGCTTGCTCTAGCGCTGCCAAAGCACAGGCTTACGGTAATCTCAGGAAAAGACAGCACATCCTCTGTGCTCTTAACTGACCCGTTATTAACCACAACTGTAGCTGAAGGAACATTAATACGGATGTCTGTAGGTTCCGTGTTTAATTCTTTAACGGCACGCCAAGCGCAAACCACGCCGAATTAGAGCTAATTAATTACTAAACGCCTCTGAGAGGTGTACATGTATTTGACACTAATTACGAATCTCTAAAGGCCCGAATTAACAGTCGAAGCGCCAGGCGTGATTTTCGCAATTAGTAACCGAGAACTCGGCAGCCCGCTGGGAGAAACCTGCAGCGCAACGCTGTCAGATCACAGAGAGAGCGAGGAAGATTGTTCGAGACTCGCGGGATGCGCGTGTGAGAAGAGGTAGGAGACAGGCTCTGAAACACAAATACACATCAGTTCAGTATGAAATAAAATAAGCTAACATGACTTTTCCTCTACGCAGCTACCACCTTGTGGCTTTGACTTTTTAATCAAAGGACTGCGAGCCAACTCAAGGTTTTGAGACGCAATTGCGGAAATTCAATTCTAAGAAAAAGTCTGAATTGCTAGACGTTAAATGGTCTAAAATTGCGAGATAAAAAGTCAAATTCGGAGAAAAAAAGCCGAATACTGAGGTATCAGCTCATTATCATGAGATACAAAGTTTAAGTTAAATAAAAAAGTGAGTTAAAGTCATAACGCGTAATATAGAGTCACAGATTTTATAAAAATGATAGAATTAATAAAATAATTAATAGAATTGTGAAATATAAATTGGAGCGGCTTGTGATTGTGAGCAAAAAGAATTTAAATAAAAGTGTTATGCGAGATAAAGTCAAAATTTTAAGAAAAAAGTCTGAATTGCTAGCGTTAAATGGTTTCATGAAAACTAAAAATTGTGAGATAAAAAGTCTAATACTGAGGTGTCAGCTCATTATCATGAGATACAAAGTTTAAGGTAAAAAAAAAAAAGTGAGTTAAAGTCATAATCGCATAATATAGAATCACAGATTTTATAAAAATGATAGAATTAATAAAATAATTAATAGAATTGTGAAATATAAATTTGCAAGTGTAATAAAATAGACTGAATTGTGACATAGCCTAAACTGAAATTCTATGAAAAAGTTTGAATTGCAAGATAAATTATGAATTGTGATGCTATTTCACGAATGCATTTTTGCATTTTGGTATATGAAATTGGACCGGCTCGTGATTCTGAAAAAAAAAAGAATTTAAATAAAAGTGTATTGCGAGATAAAGTCAAAATTTTAAGAAAAAAGTCTGAATTCTGAATTCAGCTCAATATCATGAGATACAAAGTTTAAGGTAAAAAAAAAAAAGTGAGTTAAAGTCATAATCGCATAATATAAAGTCAGATTTGATAAAAATGATAGAATTAATAAAATAATTAATATAATTGTGAAATATAAATTTGCAAGTGTAATACAATAGTGACAAACTAAACTCAGAATTGTGAGATTTAAAAGCAAATTCTATGAAAAAGCTTGAATTGCAAGATAAATTATGAATTGTGACGCTATTTCACGAACACATTTCTGCATTTTGGCACATAAAATTGGGCCGGCTCGTGATTGTGAGGAAAAAAAAGAATTTAAATAAAAGTGAATAGCGAGATAAAGCCAAAACTTTAAGAAAAAAAGTCCGAACTGCAAGATACAAACAAAGAATCGTTAGATAGAAAATCGTGAATTGGGAGATGCTAAATAAAAATTGCATTATAAACTCAACTTCTAAGAACAAAGTCTGAATTGAAAGATAAAGTTGCATTTTTATCATCATCATTATGATCATCCCAGGTGGAAACAAGCTTCCATAGTTCATAAGTAATAAAAAAAAAGAATTAGCAAAGCACTTCAAAACTGTAAAATGATTTCCATAATGCCTATAATAACTAAGATCATTAACGCATACTTAAGGGCACTCGTGTTAGTCACAGCTGCTAGATATTAGTCGCTTTGAAAAACCCAAGTCCTTGAAAAAATGTTGCGTCTGTTTTTCAAGCGAGGCGTGAAAGTCTCAAAAGGGGAATTGTAAAACATAAGAAAGGCTTTCAAATGCTCGTAATAAGACGACAGCAATGGTTAGTAGCCACTGCTAAGTCGGACATTCAAAGCGATTCGTCAGTTTATCTGCTGTTTCACAAAGAAAAATGCACTTTACTTTCATTTTAGCTTTGATCCCTTACTTCGCCAGCGCACGGCTTCCACTAAAAACACTTTTTATTAGCCAGACGAAGCCACCTCGACCTGCCCTGTCCTAACTCTCCCCCTCGGCTTACCCCGCAGGCGCGGACTCATTCTCCTCGGCTGCCGAACCCTCCGAACCTTGACAGTATTTCTGAAGTAATCCACTCAGAGAATCCAACAGGTCCCCTCACAAGAAGCAGCGCTCCTCGCTCCGGACGAAAGCACGGCGTCGCCTCCTGAGAGGAATGTCACTTTCCACCCGCGACGGTGAGCCACGGACGCGCCACAGCTGCACATTGTCTATCCACACTCATTCATTCCATTAGGCTAATTATCACAGGCAGACCTTCGTCCAGAGAGGAGGAGGAGGAGGAGGAGGAGGAGGAGAAAGAGGATTACGCTGTATGACCATCTGCGCCAGACCGAATTAACTCTTAAATCTCCAAAAACAACCTGTTGGGCTTCATTTAGGCATGACAACACAGGCAGAAATTCATTCATTAATAATTTAGGATTTTATACTACATTTATACAGAGAGAAAATTAAATATTAATATTAAGCACCATAATATCCTTAAATATTATGCAATTTTAAGATGTAACATTTACCATATATATATAGGGATTTAAAATGTACATTTAATTTAAGTAAAATATACACATGTATTAATGAAATGTGAAATTATAAATATTAGACCTAATATATGTATATATTGCATGTATACAATAGGCTATTAATAATTTGAATAATATGTATAAGACAATATTAACGTTAATATAAGTAACATAATATATAATATAAAAATAATAAGAACAATAGCATCCTTAAATATTAAATAATAGTATATATATTGGGATATAAAATCTAGCATTACACACACACACACACACACATACATATATATATATATATATATATATATATATATATATATGTATGTATGTGTGTAATAATATATATATATATATATATATATATATATATATATATATATATATATATATATATATATATATATACACACACATACACATATATATATATATACACACACACACACACACATATATATATATATATATATATATATATATATATATATATATATATATATATATGTGTGTGTGTTATATATGTTTGTAAATATTCCAATGTACTAATTATAATAACATGTATATAATAATAATAATAATAACAATAATAATACTATATTAACGTTAATATCATGATGTTGTTATGACATGGACAAATGTTGAGTCAAAAGTGCAGTTTTATGAAAACACACAATTAAAAACAAATCAACTTTAAAGCATTAATATTTATAAAGAACTAGTGCGGCATTTCGAAACCATGCATTATACATCGTTGTGCATAAAGTTTATAGCAGACGTGGGCAAAACAGAACATGCAACATACGTTTTGGTTTCCCTGGCAACAAACACAACAGTCGGTCTCACGATGGCCTCCGCGCGCACATTACAGGAGATCTCGAGGATGAAGGTAAACCTCCGCGATTTGCCGCTAAATTCACCGCGTCCTCACACAAACAAACACCGATTAGACGTGCTGTATGAAGCTACGGCTCTCACCTGCGCGCGCACTTGTTGATAGAAGCGTGAAGCGCGCGGCAGACGCGACACAGACGCATCATCAGCCGTGAAGGACGCTTCGAGGTTTATGTTGTCTCGACGCTCCCGTGATGTGTGTCGTTTCAGAGAGACGAGGGCATCGAGCGGCTGAGCGGCTGCTTCGACTGGACGGAGTTCGCCGGGGACGGTGAACGCCGGTGTTTACATCAGGAGTTTGTGTATGAGAACGTGATGCTCGCGGTAGCGCGAGGACTGTCGTGGTCGGCCGTGGGACAGGTGGCGAGCGCCAGCAAACGTCTCCTGCCGGAACTCAAAGGTGGGTCATCCCTGCTGCTGCTGCTGGCCCTGTAATGTGTTTCTGATGACCTACTAATACTTATTTATCACGTGCTCACAGGGACGCCCAGAAGTCTGTGCGCGTTATTTATTCTTATACATATTCGTTTTTATAGATAGATTTAAAGATAGATAGATAGAAATATTTAGTTCTCTATAGATATATAGACAGATAGATAGATAGATTTAGTTCTTATGGATAGATAGATAGACAGGTAGATAGATAGATAGATAGAAATATTTAGCTCTTTATAGATATATAGACAGTTAGATAGATAGACAGATTTAGTTTATAGATATATAGACAGATAGATAGATAGATAGATAGATAGATAGATAGAAATATTTAGCTCTTTATAGATATATAGACAGGTAGATAGATAGACAGATTTAGATAGATAGATAGATAGACAGGTAGATAGATAGATAGATAGATAGATAGATAGAAATATTTAGTTCTTTAAAGATATATAGACAAGTAGATAGATAGATTTAGTCTATAGATATATAGACAGGTAGATAGATAGATAGATAGATAGATAGATAGATAGATTGGTTAGATAGAAATATTTAGTTCTTTAAAGATATATAGACAAGTAGATAGACAGATAGATTTAGTCTATAGATATATAGACAGGTAGATAGATAGATAGATAGATAGAAATATTTAGCTCTTTATAGATATATAGACAGGTAGGTAGATAGATAGATAGATAGATAGTGGATAGATAGATAGAAATATTTAGTTCTTTAAAGATATATAGACAGATAGATATATAGACAGATAGATAGATAGATTTAGTTCTTATAGATAGATAGATAGACAGGTAGATAGATAGCAATATTTAGCTCTATAGATATATAAACAGGTAGATAGATAGACAGATAGATTTAGTTTATAGATATATAGACAGGTAGATAGATAGATAGATAGATAGAAATATTTAGTTCTTTAAAGATATATAGACAGGTAGATAGATAGTAGATAAATAGATAGATTTATCTCTTTATAGACATATAAAGATAGATGGATTTAGTTCTTATAGATATAGTCTATATAGATAGATGTATTTCTTTATAGAAAGATTTAGCTCTGTAGATATAGATAGATAGATAGATGGATTTAGTTCTTATATAGTTCTTTATAGATAGTCTTTAATGTCCAGATAATCTCTTCTTTTAATATCCACGTTAGGTCTGAAGACATCAGAGGTCATTTGCCTCGTCAAGGATCATTTATCACAGATAGAGCCCGTCTCTCCTCTGCCCATCACGCTCTTCTCCTCGACCACATTGTGAAAACATACCTTCCTCACCAGCGGCTCTATCAGGCGGTTTTAAGCGGAGAGACGGGTGTGAAACACATCAGACGCGAGCTGGTGATTGAGGCCCCCTGAGCCGCGGCCCCTCAGCGAGGAACAGACGCTGTGGGTGGGAACATCAGCGGGATCTCAAAGAGCTGCGTTCGGCTCAGTCCAGAACAGAAGCTGAAATCCAGGACGTCAAAGACGCGGGCCGAAGCTCAGATGATGGCAGCGCTTCAGAGCGGTTTAAACAGACTCCCTCGTGAAGGTCAGATGAGCAGACAGGTACAACACATCAGTTCTTTACAGCGTCCTCCAAAGACACTGACGCTGGATGCCTCAAATAAGCCGAATTAAATAAGCGCTTAAAATAAGAAGCAATTGCAAAAATTCTGACACAAGCATACGCTACTAATTGCGTCAGAAAGGTCAAAATTGCGAGATATACAACGTTGCAATTCTAGATAAATCAGAATTATAAGATAAAAAGTCGCAATTACTTTTTGGTTTTTTATTGGGGACAGATGAAACTGCATTGTGAGATATAGACTTTATGGAATTGCAAGATGTAGACTTGAAACTGTCAGAATTGTGAGATAAAAAAATTTAATTGTGAGTAGAATATTGAGATGGAATTATAATTATAATTGCGAGATACAAACAAAAAAAGTCATAATTTTAAAATATATATATATATATATATATATATATATATATATATATATATATATATATATATATATATATATATATATATATATAACCTGAAACTTTTTCTCAGAACTGTGGAAAGCAAAATAGAAATTGTGAGAATAAAAAAATTAAAGTTCCCTTTTTATTCCATGGCTTTTAAGATTTTTACTGATCTACAGTTACATTCTTGCATCTAGAAACTTATCTATAAACTCATTCAATATTTATAGAATATTTGGTCACACTTTATTAATCCACTTTCTACTTTCTACTATAAGTAACTCTGTACCTACATGTCACCTAATTCTCTTTAATTTGTAACTGCACGTGTCTCTCAGAGTAGACTGTTTAGGGTTAGTAGAATAATACTAACACATACTCACAGCGTTTCTGATGTTGAGTGTGTAGTATGTTTTGATCCATCTAAAACTCTAATGACTCCTAGTTGACTCCTGTTGTTAGTATAATGTCTAAAGCGGACTATAGAAATCAAAGAAAAAAGAAATAAGTGTACGCTTGTCTTCCTGAACACCGCATGCTGCCGATTTATAATAAGAATCCCCATTTGCATTGTAATGACTGTAACGCTTCACTGACCCGTTAATTAAAAGGAAGAAATGCAAGTAGGCGGATTGTTTGGACGGCAACCCGAAATGTAGCTTCCTGCTCGGCGCCGATATAAAACGGGATTGCGATGCTAAGCTGCCCTGTAGCTGTTGGCACACTGTTGCCTTTTCAAAAACCATCAAAGTTAATCTGCAAGCTATTGGCGACGCGCAACCGCCACCGGCGCTGACCTAAAAAGCGCGCTTTGCAGACTTTGCCATTTCTCGGCGCGCTGTGAAAGGCGAAGGCCGCGGTGATTCACACCGACACGAGCAACGAAGGATTATTCGCGTTGTCTTACGGCCGTCTCCCTCGTACCTGGGGCTCGATCGCTCCTCACTTAATATCTTAAGGAGAAGCAGGCCGTCAGCAGTTACCAGATAAGATGGATTAAAGGAACACACAGCACTGTTATTTAACCCTGCCGAGCACAACAGCCACGGACACTTTTTCAGCAGCTTTGCTTCCACAAGTATTTGTCCTGGTTGAAATAACACTCGGACTGAGACTCGTGGCCTCTACGGAAGCATGTATCTTCTCTTAACGGCCTCGGAGCTCGCGGTAGGTCTGCCCCCGAAGGTTTATACGCCGTCAATTTCTCTGTGGAGAAAATAAATGGGATTTTAACTTCAGAGGCCGAGCGGTTTTCTCTCCGTTATCAGACTGGAAAACAATTACGGGGGGAAAAAAAGCTGAAGCAAACAAATGGGTTTTATTGTGACTAATTCTGCAAATGTTTCTTTCTGGTGCTAAATGAAACTCGCTGGGAATAAAACGAGCGATGTGATATTTTTGTCTCTGTGCTGTAGGAGGTTGAAGAATCGCTGCGTGGTTTTCTGCAGTCGCAGGGAGGGATTATCACGGACGCTCTGATGAAGGAAGTCCGTCTCACTGAGGATCTGTTGAGCAAGAAGTCTCAACTAGTATTAAGACGCCTTGCTAATCAACCGGTTTTACCGGAAAGAACCGTGTGGCCACTCCCACAAAGTCAAAGAAGAAGAGAAATTGATATACAGTTGTATGAAATGCCTATTTTGAGATATTAATAAATACAATCTCAACGTCTGCTAACAAGAAAGCTATAAAAGCATCTAGAATTGGTGTCACAAATACTTGCGTGCCCTATTTTGTGTGCGACTCCTTTCTGTCTTATTCTTTAAGAATTCGTATATTATTAAACTTATCGATTAATCCGTATTTTCGAAAGATGCTTTTGCTTTTTATGCGTACGCGCGGATCGATACCTGCTTTGTGTGCATGCGTTTGAGTCCACGTCAAAAATAGAGCTATCACGCTTGCTTTCTACAAAAGCAGTTCGCTCATTGGCTGTGATAAATGAGGAAATTCATAAAAGTGAGCACAGAAAACCAGCAGCAGCTTGACTTTTATTGACTGCGTCTCATTAAGCATATGAACAGTCTGGCAGTGTTGTTTTTTTACTACTTTTTAGAAGTGTTCGTGCAATTTCATCTGGCGAAATCAAGCCAAGGTTGTCTTGCACAACCTAAAAGAACAGTTTTGTGGTACGTGTTAATCTGATTAAATGAAGAAGACAAAGTGATTTTCTAATTATTCGTAAAAAATGTATTAATAATCGTTTGCTGCTGTCACATTAACAACTAAATCAAACATCCGAAATGCATAAATATATACCGAGTTGCAGGTTTTTATAATTATATCAAATGTTCCCTGAAGTACCAAAAATTCTAATCTAATTCAGCTACACTGTAAGCACTTTTGATGAGCTTATAATGTTATTTTAATAAAACTAAAATAGGCTAATGCCTTTCAAAAATAGCACCATATTTAGGATTGTTTTATACTAGATATTGCATTTCTTCAAAATCTTTTAAATATCACTACCATTCAAAAGTTTGGAGATTTTTATACTTTTATAATCAGTCTGAAATAATGTGTTATATTAAAAACTGCAATAATGTAAAATATTACGTAACACTTTAGCATAGGGACCCATTTTCCCCAATAAATAGGTTATTATCGTTCCTATTATTACCATATTGTCTGTTTATTAGTAGAAAAATCTTAAAAAGCGCATACTGGCCAGGATCATATTCTGCATACTTAATTTTACCCAATAACTAAACTTAATTACCGCCTTATGAGCTATTAATAAACAGCAAATCAGGATTTTATTGAGACAAAAGTTAAGTTAAATGTTTGTTAATACAGTTTGTTAATTTAAAATAGGTCTTTTCTAAAGACTAAAGCTGAATTTTCTTTTTTATTACTCCAGTTTTCATTACTCCAGTCATCAGTGTCACAATAAAATAAACTTCCTTCAAGATAAAAAAAAAATCTTTCTTGCTCCAAACATTGAACAGTAGTGTAAATTAATCTAGCAGAAAAAAAATTACATGGCTCAGAATTCACTGATAAATAAAACTAAATTATTTTAAACTGATTGCTACATAGAGATTCCACAAAACAAATTTAGGCTTAAATAAAATAAAATACATAATCAGGACGGTTATTAAATTATTATAAGCTGATTGAGAAGATTAAGGATGTAACTGAACTCTAAATCTTTGGTTTACATCACCGGGAAAAATGTGTGCAAATATGTGCTGCAGTACATATGGAGAAGTTAAGAAAGTTTGACCTTCGTTAATCTCAGTACGCTACAAAGTATACTGCAGAGCCCAATTACCATCTCTCCCATCAGATCCCAAACATCTCGGCTAAACTCAGACACATGACGGCAGATGGTGTTCAGTTGGCTCGAGTCATCCTGACGCTTGAGCCAGTGAAGTTGAGCATCGTCTGAACCAGTTCTGGCAAAGCGTAGTTGTGTTTCCAGCCCCAGTCATTGCGGGCATTGCTGTCATCAAAGACCACTGGCCAGCTGTCAGCTAGGAGAAAGAACACAGGAACTATTTGGAACGATAAATAAAGAAAATGGGATAAAAGGACTTAATCTGCTAAATGTTTGGGGTTTTTTTTGCATTGCATATGCACCAGAGATTAGGCAACGAGTCAGAATACACCGCAATGCATCATTTTCTCACCAGCAGATGCTCTGCAGTGAATGGGTGCCCGTCAGAATCCAAACAGCTGATAAAAACATCACAACGATCCACTCCAGTCCAGCAGTTAACGTCTTGTGAAATGAAAAGCTGCATAAAATTGAAACCATTGTTTCTGGTCAGCAACCCATAATAACGCTTTTAACGCTCAACGCCATTGAGAAAGTTCATTCACTCTTCTCCTCTTACATCAAAACCCACCGACAGATTTGTTTAGAGCTGTTAATCTGCATATTTCCTCCCTGATTCAGATTTTTTTTTCACTAAAAGCATTATTATGTATTATGGAGTTACATTTTAGCTTATTCCTCAATGATTGATTTGTCACTTGTAAACATGCAGCTTTTTTGCAGTGGTGTGGAATATTGTGATGGTTTTATCAGCAGACTCTCGTTCTGACGGCACCCATTCACTGCAGAGTGAATGGATGCGATTGATGTAATGCTGCATTTCTTCAAATCTGATACAGAAACAAAGTCATCTGCGTATTGAATGGGCGACGACCGATGGGTAGGACTCTCACCAATGGCTTGTCGGACTGGGTCAATCTCGTATGTGACCTGCAGGTCTGGCAGGTGCCTCCTGATTTCTTGTACCAGCTCGTCTGGAGTGAAGCTCACGGCGCTGACGTTGTACGTCCGCATGGAGAGCGTCTCAGCAGGAGCTTCCAGAACCTCCAGCGTGGCGCTCAGACAGTCGTCGATGAACATCATGGGGAGTCTCGTGTCAGGCCTCAGATTGCACACAAATCTACCCGTTTTCACAGCATCGTGGAAGATGTGAACAGCATAGTCTGATCGAAAGGAAAAAAAATGGAAGCAAAAGGTTTACACCAATGCATTAAAATGGATATTTTAACATTGATATTTTAACATTTATACTTTATATTTTATTTTTATACTTTGTATACTTCTTTATATATATTTTTCTTTTTTATATTTTATATATATATATATATATATATATATATATATATATATATATATATATTTTTTTTTTTTTTTTTTTTTTTTTTACAACGCTGGACGGTTGTAAAAACATTTCACTGCATGTCGTACCATGTATGTATGTGTATGTGACAAATAAAATTTGAATTCGATTTTTGATTTAATTGCTTGCTGTTATGTTAGTTTTAATACTTTGGATTAGCTTTTATTTTCAGGTTTCCTGCGTTAATCGTTTTATTATGTGCTTCAATTACATTTTAAATTATTTAATATAGTTGTCAAGGCAACATTTTTTTAAGTTTCAAAGTTTAGGTCTTTTATTGAATTTTAGCTTTACTGTAATTTTTATAGTTTTTGTTTACAAGAACAACACGTAGCAACATTTAATACTTTTTTGTTTTAATCTAATATTTAATTTTTTTAGCTTTATTTTACTTTGGAATTTCACAATAACATTACTGTTTACTTTTAAGTTTCTCATTTTATATTTTCCCGTTTTTTAAGCTTAAATTTTACTTTTTTTAAAAGCATTTTCTCTTAAGCTTATTTTTAATTTCCAATACTTAACAATAACAACCCACTCGACATTTCTTTTAACTTTAAATGTTCCATCTAATATTTTCAGCCTTGTTTAAATGAATGCATTAATGCAAAAACACAAAGCAACATTTTACATTTTCACTTTTATTTCAGCTTCATTTACACATATAATATTTTTAGTAGGCAGTAAAAACACAGAAACATTTTTTTTTTAAGTTGATCACCTAATATTTCTAATTTTCTTCCAGCTTACCTGTAGTTCCTCCACCAGGTCGAGAGTCTGCGGAAATGATTCCCGGGTATCTGAGACAACGGAAGTCAAGACCGTACCTGTGATGATAATACTGAATACACGAATAAAAGACTTGTAAAGACTTGAATAATGTCGCGATAAAGAAAAACAAAGCTAAAACATTAATATGCATTAAGCCCTTGTGTGTCACAGGCATATTTCACAGCTATACAGTACATCAAGAGTTCTTTCAGAAGCATGCTGACCTCTCCCATTAGCTCAGCGTGAACCTTAGACACCCCGTAAATGGTTCGTGGGCGCTGGATGCACAGATCTGGGGTTGGGTTGTGAGGGGACGTGGGGCCAAAGGCTCCAATAGAGCTGGGGACAAAGAGACGGAGCCCATGTTCTACTGCCACGTCAAGAACGTTGTGCAACCCTAAAGATGAAGAAGCAAGAAAAGAGACATCAGTGCACCTTACCACTGAAAAGAGGTCGAGGATGACTGATCTCGGCGACTAACCGGTGATGTTGACGTCACGAGCGAGGGACACGTTGGCCTCTCCGACCGCGCTCAGCAGGGCGCTGTAGTGTATCAGCCACGAGATACGGTTGTTCACAACAATCTCACGCAAGTTCTTGTAGTCCAAAATGTCTGAATACATAAAGGGGCCTGAGGTAGAAATTTGAAGAGTCCAAAATTAATATAAAAATTGGTAAAAATGATTGACATTTATATTGTGCGTATACATAAATAGTATATAAATATTCTAAAAGCAAAATGCATTCAAATTTCGACATCGGTATATTCGATAACTATCATTTTAACTAATCTGCATGATTTCGTGTACATACAGAGAAGAATTAGTGAATAGAACAACAGTTAAAGAATTAAACATTAATATGTAACAGGAATATAAATATCGGCATTTGATAAAAGTTTTTTTATTTATTTATGCAAACGTTATTATGTATTTTAAATATTAAATATTTGCATATGCATATAGTAATAATGTTAATAAAATATATTTAAATTAAAAATGCAGATCAGTTGTGAAATATATACACATATATATATATATATATATATATATATATATATATATATATATATATATATATATATATATATATATATATATACACACATATACATATATATATATATACACATATATATATATATACATATATATACATATATATATATATATATATATATATATATATATATATATTACTTGGAGAGGAATTGTGACTAAAATGTTAATATACTGACCCTTATATTTTCAAAAAGTAAAGGTACTAGTAATTAAAAAAATGTATATGTGTATATATTAAAATGAAAATGAAAGAGGCATATCAATCATATATTATAAACATTATTATTTATTTTTGTACCTTTATTTTACTATATATTTTATTCAAATATTAACATTTACAGAGACCTATATTAAATATTCTAACAATAAAATGTATTTACATTCAAATCAATATATGATTGATGAATCTTTTGATCATCACTTTTGGAGAAGAAATGTGAAATGTTTCAGTTTCCAGGATACTGCTCGCTGTAAGATATTGACACTCACCGCTTTGGTAAACATGAGCTGGAGGTTTTCTGATATCAGACAGAATTACATTATATTTTCCAAACTGCTTTCTGTACGAAAAAAGGAAATAAACAAGATTTTTTTTTACTGGAACGTTATGCATAAAAATTCCTTACAGCCTGACAAATATAACTGTCACAAACAAAGGGCCTTTTTTTATCCGATCAGAAACGGCCCCAGCCTGTCTGCCTTTCACACGGTGATAGGTGGTTGGTTAAAATGTCACAGGGGGCGGGATCTTCGGTGTGAAGTCAGTGAAAGCGCTTTAGTCTCACCTGAGCAGTTTGGCGAGCCCTACTCCCAGCTGACCCAGACCTCCTGAAATAAAAACAGACAGAAAATATGATTAAATCTCATCATCAGTGTTGCCATGGAGACTGTGTTTCGTGCTTCAGAATGTGGTAACCACGGAAACATGGCATCTGAAGGTTTACGTAACATCCATTTAGGCCTCAAAGCATCATAAAAAAAAAAGGCAATCTTTAAAAATAGGATTACGCGACAAACGGCGCATCACAAAAGCGATCGCTTGTCTCCTGCTCTCGTACCGGTGATGAGAACTCTGGGATGATCGGATTCAGAGAAGGACACCAAGCGGAAACTGGCGTCCGATGCGACTTGGCGCGGAGAGAAACTGACGCCGCGAGATAAAACAGCGAGGGGCTGAAAGCCACAGACTGGTGCCAGACCCCTCACAGCTCTCACACAGGACATCTTCCACTACTGTCAACACAAAGAGAGGAATAAAGAACATCATCATCCACCTTATTTTTAACCTACGAGTCGAGCGGCCATTGCTTCTGGGTTCACTCACTTCCAGCTGTTCAGTCTGTACAATAACAGGCCGTTGTGCTGCTCGACTGGTGTGTTTTATAATGACTCGAAAGCGCCCCCGTTGTGGATTTATGATGCGGTGCGCAACAGAGGTGAATAAAAACAATTTTAAATCTCGAAGTGCACCGAAGAGTCGACTCCGAATCGAGGCGTTTTTTAAAACGAGCCGCAAGCCGTTCGATGTTGACGTCGAAGCGAAACATTAGCGTATTCCCCGCCCACACGTTGGGTCTTATCACCTTGGTCTGAATGAAAACGCTAATTCCTTCTTCACCACTAGGTGCCGCTTTTGGAGCGTTAAAAAATCTCTGAATGGCTGTTTTTAATCAATCGGTGAATCATCGGAATTGAAATCGTTGAGAAATTTAAAGTGTTTTTTGACCTTGCATGCATGTCAATCTGTGTTTTGGGCTAAAATACGAAACTCTCGTAACCCATAATAGTGGCATTTTGTGATATAATCATAAACTCTGCACTTTGTTATTCCTCTATATTAGTGGCTAATGAATCTGGAGTCTCGTGCATGTAGAAAACAGCAAGTGAAATTAGGGGAAATTTGAAGTGAAATAGTAGAGAATGGACACAGAAGGACCTGAGTGCTAATTTACTATTTTTTTAATTTTTTTACTGGAATGTTATGCATAAAAATTCCTTACAGCCTGACAAATATAACTGTGACAACCCTGGGTTCTGTAGTCAAACAAAGGGCCTTTTTTTATCCGATCAGAAACAGCCCCAGCCTGTCTGTCTTTCACACGGTGATATGTGGTTGGTTAAAATGTCACAGGGGGCGGGATCTTAGTGAAAGCGCTTTAGTCACTGAAGGAGTTTGCAAAAATGAATCGTTGGAATTGAAATTTAAAGTGTTTTTTGACCTTGCATGTCAACCCGTGTTTTGGACTAAAATATGAAACTCGTAACCCATAATAGGGGCACTTTGTGATCATAATCATAAACTTTGCACTTTGTTATTCCTCTATATTAGTGGCTAATGAATGTGGCGTCTCGTGCATGTAGAAAACAGCAAGTGAAATTAGGGGAGCTATTATTCAGTATTTTAATGATATGGATATACGTCTCAGACATTTTCCCTTTTTTTCATTAAAACCTACAGGACAACTCTTTAAAATATGAGCAATTAACTAAATATTCATGCCTGTACGTCATAGAAAAATCAATTTTATAGTCTGTTTTGTAATCATTTATCCTTGTATGCATATAAATATTAATATATGGATATTAATATTAATTTAAAGTAACGGGTAGCCTTTTTGAACCAGTTTGCATTTCGTGTAACGGCAACTCAATCACTAAATATTTCTGTTCGTTTCTCAAATCATGATCCCGTGCATGCTGAACTTACATCTTACTCCTAAAACAGGTTTTAATATGGCCATAAGAATAAGACAAAAAGCTCAAACGTGTTAGTTTGAACAAATCAAGCACCCCGGGGCATTTAAGGGCCCCGTCTGAAGAAACACCCCGCTGCTGCCACCTCCTGTTCAAGGCTATTACACTTTAACATAAACCGATAAGAGCAACGGTATAAACTCTATAAACTGGGTTTATTACTACCACCACACTTAAAGCAACTTACTTACGTTCTAGCGTGTTCTGAATCTGAAATAACTTGTTTAAGGACACGTTTAATTGAACATGAGTTGTATGAAGGTCACCTGGACTCTCTTGGTAAGAGCAGAGTGATTGTTAGTGAGCAAGATCCTCGCCTCAGAAGTGATTCAAGTCCCCGGATGGATTCTCCTTCTTTTCTTCGCAAGTAGGCTAATATCAATTAAAGCGAGCGCGTTTCTCCTTAAACGCCGCTAAACTAACGCGGCGTGCGGTGGACGTCTAACGACAGCAGTACGAACAGCTTTTGTTGTGACAACACACAGTGCTGATTTTTTTCTTTCGGTCGCTACATGTATCGCTTCTGGCTCGGGATCTGTTACAGTGTGTCGGTCCGGCGGGAATATCAAAGGCTCCGGGTGCACGCGCTGCAACACTGTAACAATTCCCGCGGCGTTTCGCCTCCTTCGTTCGCTATAAAGTGCTGATAAACGTAGATAGCAGAACACCGATGTACTCACCGCCCGAATGTACGGCACAAAACGGGGTGAAAGACCTGTGTGCTCTTACTTATGCGACTCCATAGGAGTTGCTGAGGATCAGGTGTAAGTGTTTTTGACAGGACTGACCATCAGTTCTTCTTTGACCATCAGTGTTGCGTCAGCTACAGGTCTCCTGCAGGGAGCGTGAGCCGCTGTCTGCCGTGATTGGTCAGTCAGCGGGAGACACGCCCACTTCGCGTTATATACGTTAACATCGTCCTTACAGCGGCCTCAAACTTTTAAAGACACTCAGGCGTAATTTAAAACATTTATTTTACAGAAAGACGCGTGCTTCGGTATCATCTGTATTACAATTAATTATTATATTTTAAACAGCGTATATCAAAAGTAAAAATAATAATACAAACGAATGGGTTTTCTTTGTCTTCTAACATTATAGCTTTGGAGCTTGGTGTATTTCAGCTCTATATGTATTATGAATATGTGACATTTTCTTCCTTACACAAATGACAGAGATGTTTCTCTGCCACCTACACAGACAGTTAACAGTCTGGTAATAGACTTGACCTATATATAAATATACATAAACGTTGGTACTTCTATTTAGCGTTATAATGTAAACTAGAGCAACAATGAAAGCAAATAATCTTCTTTATGAATGACTGATGATAGTATTTTAGCCTCTCCTCAGACAGAAGGCTCAGGTTATTGCGCTCGGACCATAAATTCAGTCTAAGTGAATCAATTCATGTCTTCCACAAGGAGCCTGCAGAATCTGGACATCTATTCTCATTAAAGGGTTTGTTTATATGAAGCGTTGAACTCATAGGGCTTCTTTCCAAAGGACTTTTCCCACACCTACATGACATTTAGCACCAAAACAGGCTTGTGGGAATTTTCATGAGTCACATTCCTCATTCTTTCCCCACTCATTTGCAAAAGAGCAACGTCCTTGAAACAAAAACCATATAACATGAACCAAACTGTTACAATAAAAAAAAAATGTTGTTAAATAAGAGAAAATGCATATTAATGATCATTAAATAATATTAAAAATAATATAAATAATATAATATTAATATATAATAAAAATAATATTATTTAAAGAAAAAAAAAATATATATATATATAATAAAAAATATATATATATATAATATATATATATATATATATATATATATATATATATATATATATATATATATATATATATATATATATACGATAATGGTAATATGATTTTTGAAAATTGTTACGTTTTATGAAATTGTTACGTTAATAAAGTAATTTGTGATAAAATTTGAAAATAATTATATTTAGATATAATAGCAATTAGCAATTAGATACATCCACTGCATATATAGCATTAATATTTATAAACTGTGTGAATATTTTAATTCCAGTTTTGTTGTCCATATCTCAAGAATCACGGTTGCAATCTCATGCCGCTCGCCACATCTCCTGTGCAAACCAAATCAGTGCTGAGTCTCATGGCATAAGCACTTGTGTGCAGCAGTCATGCAGGAAATATACATTTATTGTCCGCTTCAATAGCAGCACATGAAAGCAGCCCAGAACTCAAGGGATCTGCAGGCAATTATCTCACTTGTAGTATTCACTGCCCCTACAGTCACAACATTAGCTTTCATAAAAATTTCATGCCCTTGTGCTTTTGCATTTAGTAGCTGTTCTCTTTGGCAAAGGCTCTGCAGAGAACACGGAGCCATATGTGCATTTCAGATCATATCTGGTGTTAAATGGGTTTTGCTTTTGCAGTCAGGATGAATGATGCTGGACACTCTCTGAACTGCTTCGCATCTCTCATCCTTTTTCTACCTATTTGCTTTTTTGCATTCACGTTTATTCTTTTATGCGAAACATTTTAAATAAAACCGGCTTGATCTCACGTTTAAAAAGTGATGAACGCAAATTTAAATCTGTTTTATTTAAAGTACTCCTATCGTGGGTAATGAAAGGTTCTTGTTTTAATTTTGGGAGTCCCAAACATGCATGCAAAGTCAAAAAACACTGTCATGGTATGGATTTATCCCATTTGTTCAACGATTCGTTTTTCCAAACCTTTCTGTTTTTCATTTAAAGCGGTGTTTGTGAGCTTTTAACGCCCCGAAAGTGAATGAATGAATTAGTATTTTCAACAAAAGACCAACAAGTGGGCGGGGAATATGCTAATGCTGAATTTTGACTTTAAAACGACTCCTTTCAGTGATTCAGAGTCGACTCTTTCACATTAAAGCGGCGATACAGAAACTGCATGCAGCTGCTTTCACAATATAGTTCTCATTAAATTAAAAAAAGCCACAGCAAATGAATAGAGAAGACTTTTAATCGGACAACTAAATAAACGAGGCGTTTGTTTTGTGGTTTAATAATGCGCGCATTACAGGGTTAAACATGCTTCGGCATGGACTCTTTTTCGAAATTCTTTTCCCTGCTACAGAAAATGAGGTTTCCTCCGCTCCTCTGGTTTTATCATGACAGTTTAATTAGCTCAGAGCGGTTAAGCCTCCCAGTATCTCTGTCAGATGCGGCGCAGTGTCTGTTTGAAGATTTGGACTCTCTCCACTGGGACGGAACTAAAGACGGGGGCTTTTGTCATATTCCTGTGGCAGAGGGTTTTGCTTGTGCTCTGCTAATCTAGGAAATTCCCCATGTGCTCAAAGCAACTGCAGTGGATTTTATGGAGCTCGCAGATTGTGTTCAAGGAGGCTGTTTCTTTCGGTGTTTCGCTTTTAACATAATAACCGGTTTGAATATGAATCGAGCCATAATACAATGTGTTTTATATAGACCAGTAATAGCGCTCGTATAAAATATGCATGCCTGCATCTGTCTGTTTTCCAAAAAATACAGCATTTCATGAAGTTTTGCTGCTTAAGTTGTGCAAAAAACACAATACCGGCGACAGATTTCCGATGGCATAAAAAGCCTGTGTGTTTTTTTCCTGGACAATAATGGTGGAAAATATAAAGACCTGTATGCATATAATTATAAATAAATAAATAAATAAATAAATCTATATTAATAAAAAAATTTGAATAAATGTGTGGCATATAAAGTGTATGTTTTTTCCACTACAATAATAGTGATTTATTTATTTTATTTGATTTAT